>NC_140167.1:54916548-54919048 GCF_963971535.1 Notolepis coatsorum
CAGCCTTCTAGCGTCAGTGTCCCAGGGAAAGACCTTCTAGCTTCAGACCCAGGGACTCACATTTCCTCTGTGGACAGTTTAGGAAAACATACCATTGACTTTTTTTCCACTTCTCTGAGTTTTCAGATTTCTCCCCAACCACAATACACATTACACCTTTAAATATATTTTTGAGCTGTTTAATATTTTAACAGAGCTAACACAACACCGGCATCTATTAAGTCGATTTTTCCTTTCATCAACAATTCATTTTGAATTGAACCATTAATCTAAGGCCAAATGGCCGCTTTGCTGACAGCATTATGTATAGATAGAGTAATCGTCTCTCTCTGAAATGGAGCTCTCTAATATTCATCTGCATGGCGGTAATGCATTTGTAAAATCGTCGCTAATTTACATCCACCTTGAGGCAATGCAGCGAACACAATTTCCCAGCGAGGGGGGGGAAGCATTAACAAAACCAAATAAGAACATGTAAGTCATTATTGACTCTTAGCCTTTTCTTAACTACTCTCTTTAGGACAATGTGATTGTCTCTCCGTGTGTACGATAGCTCCAGGTTGTTTCAGATGGATCTTTGATGAGCTCTTTGTCTGTCCACAGTCTCAGCGCGTCGCGTAATCATAGCCCGTGTTGATATGGATTTATGAGTAATCAGAAAAGCATTAAAGTAAATGACCCCCCCTTCCCCTCTTTATAATCCCCCTCAGTGTATTTGGACTTAATTTATATGTTGCGAATATGTTGGATGGAGAGGTCATAATGCATCGCTAGTATTCCTAGTAATACTGAATGATGCATCTTGCTGCATGAAACGTATACCTTGTTTTATGATACCATATAGCACAGTGTGAATAAAAATGTCCCTTAATTGCATATTTACAAGTGAAAAGAAGAAAACATGGTCCCTTGTGCTTTTCCTATCATACTATCCTGCTACTAAATCGCACCAGTGAGTAACAGCTGTTGTCACCAAAAGAACAGTAACTACTATGGAGTTGCATTAAACCACAAGCTTGATATTATCGGGTGTTAATATTATTGCACCAGGATCATATAAATAAAAAACCCAACTTTGCTTTGGAAATCTCTCTTTGGGAAAAACGTAAAAAGGCTGGTTTGCAAGTTCAACATACAGAAAGTACATGCATTAAAGTGCTGAAATGAGGAGAGAATAATACATATGTGACGTGTGCATAAATGTCCCGCTTGCTTTATTTCTTTTTTTCCAAAGGGAAACGGGGGAGATGTGTATACCCCCCTGATCTATGGGACTCAATGATGCAGCCTCTCCAAGGCACTCTGCGATGCATTTAGGACATGCACGGAGGAAAACAATGGTGGGTGTATTACCAGAAAAGATAAATCTATCTCATTAATCCTCTCCTCCGCACAGCCTGGGAGGCACATCTAGGGAAAACGCGACGCAGGAGCCGCATTGTATCGCTGCTGTCGGGGGCGTTATAACCTTGTATCTCCGAAAAGGGTCAACTTTTCTGATTTTGAGGAAGAACAACGGGTTTTCAGGTTGACAATGATTGACAACCGTGTGTTTCTTGAAGTTATAGGTTTGGTTTTGAACGGGGCGCCACGGCCCCTAGGTCATGAAACTCAAAACACTGTTTCAAATTTAATTTAACACAAAAATCATCAAAACGGGAGATGCAAGGTTTCCGCACTGACAGCAGCGATAATGCTGAGATCTCTCACACAGATGGGCAGAGAGAGGAAGAGAGGAAGAGGGGAAGGAGGACAGGAAGGGAGGGGGGATTCAGTGTCAATCTGTGCATCATTAGACAGCGCAGCGACTACACGAGGAAGAGGGGGATTACAGATACGTGGCTCGCACTACAAAATGATCAATGACGTCTTCGTCTTGTCATAAAAAATATATACGCTTTCCCCCTTCTACTCTTTGAAGTCATGCTTTACTATTAGTCTGCTTTCGGGATCTCAAGATAGTTGGGAGATGTGTATCTTAACTATTAAATATAAAGCCCCCCCCGTCATAACTATGATTAACTTGATTATCAACAACATACTTTGATTTGCTTGTCGTCAGCTGTATTATACCGTTTCCTCATCAGATTTTCAAAGATCCAATCTCAAGTTCACGTATTGATTGACAGCTCAGAAATGTCCCCCGGTAGAGGAGGTTCTCTATCCCACAACCACCCCCCCCCCCCCCCCCCCCTACCCTGGTTTCCCTCACCACCAGTTCAAATTAGCACTAGTAAATTCCATTGATTTTGGTCAAAAATGGCATTGATTTTCCTCCCATCCAAGATGGTCAGAGAGTCCATAAAACAGATAAAGAGGTCATAACCATTTTACCAGCCTGTAGAATCCAGCAGAAAGATTTAAGGGGTCATGAAAGTCTTATGGTTAAAACTGGGTAGTAGTAAGTAGTAAGGCATCCCGTCTAGCTGTTAATGTTCCTGGAGGTCTGCTGGATTATAAGAAGATCGACAACAATATATATATATATATATATATATAT
>NC_140167.1:54924048-54931548 GCF_963971535.1 Notolepis coatsorum
TAATGGATGCCGTATTAAAACATCTTGGGCCGCGGTCAGGTTTCATTGTGTGTCACCCAGACGTGATTGATGACCCACTCTTCCCCGCCCCTCCCTCCCCTCACCCCTACCCGCCCCCCCTCCTCTCACAACCCTCCTTCTTCCCTCCCTATCCCTCCCCCCATCCACACTGCATTCTCTGCACATTTGCTGGGGAATTTTAAACATTAGCAACATTTATATGGATCCAGGAGTAAGCAATTGATTTTCTTATCACTTAATTTCCTCACGCGCCCCTGCAACAAGACGATAAATTCCGGGCTACTTGGATAGCGAGAGCACAAGTCCATCTCTCTTCTCGCTCCTTCTCTCTCTCTCTCTCTCTCTCTCTCTCTCTCTCTCTCTCTCTCTCTCTCTCTCTCTCTCTCTCTCTCTCTCTCTCTCCCTCACCTCATGGTACATTTCTATCAATAATGCCATTTGCCTGGAATCTGGGGCCACTCACCCTCCCATCATCTCCCTCTGATCTCCCCGCAGTCTTTCTCATGTGCTTTCTGTTCCAGTTGCTCTGATAGCCCTGCTCTGTGAAAATGAAAATATAATTGAAAGTATTTTTATTGCTGTAGCAAATGCATTAGTGTGTAAAAAAGGGACATCTGGAAATCATCCGCAGCAAGCTTGCTCAGTTATGGCAATATCATAGCGACTTTATTTTACCATTCATAATTACTCACAGGACAGTGAAAAGCCACATGCTGTCTGCTTTGAACTGCGGGGGAAAGTGGGTTCGCACAGGGAGAGCAGAACAAACTCCAAGCAACCCTATCCTTGATACACTTTCCCCCCCTTCAATCATTCGACCCCCCCTTCTCTCAAAACCCCCCTCTCACTCTGTCTCGTTATAAGTGAGGTGAGTGGAGCCTTCCGGGGAGGGAAAGGTTAATAACATTCAGAATAAATCAGCGCACTGCACATCCCCTGGATGACATCAGCGGGCTCCACCTCGTAGGGCCGTAAACAGCTTTGTTTAGTTTTTGTTTCAGATGTGTGCAAATGGATAAATACTGAATGAGCGAGCGCTGACGGGACACGGGTTTCACTTAGTGGAAATGGCTTTAATGCAGTCGGCCCCAATTACGCTCCTCCTGATCGCAGACCTCGGAGACGGCATGTCGGGGAGGAACGTTCAAACAAGACTCAGAGCACGTTGAACTCAGGTAAATGACCTAGTTTTCAGCGAGACTCCCGATGCCTCCGTCGTTCCCTCACCTGCCGAGCAGAAAAACCAGGAGCGTGTTCACTAGGAGTTGGAGTCCACTCCCACTCGCTCGTCGAGGAAACATTCTCCCCGGGACGATCGCTTGTATTCATGCAAAGTGTTCTCAGAGAATTAAGGAAATGCAAAACAAATAGCAGGAAATTATCTGAATTAAGGAAACGGTTTTGACGATGATTTATTGTTTTGTCAAGATTATTTTTTTTTCTCTTCTCCTTCCGTCATTGCATTTTTCCCAGACATTACACTCTCGCCAGTCCAAACGCGTTTTCTTCCCCCTCCAGACCACAAAATTGCTTTGCTTACACAGTACCATACATTCCCCAACATTTAAATTAAAGTGATTATTTGTACTTTTGGAAGGGGATACAGGCAGAACCTACTTCACATGCAGGCCCATGAAGTTCCACTCAGTTGGACTTTGATTTTCGGTTTGCAAAAAAGACGTAGCTGCACGCTCCTATTCTAATGCTCTATTTATTTACATATTCCACACATAAATATTCTCATGGTGGTTTGAAGGGGGGGGGTACATTCAGCACGACTTTCCCTCTTTCCCAGGTCCTGATGGTGAAAAACCAAAACTGGGGGCCGGGTTTTTTTTGGCCATCGGACGGCTTTTAGAGGGTTTGTCTAAACACAGTTTGGGATTTGTAAATAGAGAAGGTTATCTGGCCATCGAAGCCTCCAGATGGTTGCTGAGCACGACCACCTGCTAGGAGAATGCCTTCACTGAACACTGGGTGGAAGTGTACAGGCAGACCCTCTCTCTCTCTCTCTCTCTCTCTCTCTCTCTCTCTCTCTCTCTCTCTCTCTCTCTCTCTCTCTCTCTCTCTCTCTCTCTCTCTCTCTGTCTCACACACTCTCTCAGTCTGTCTATCTTTCTCTCTCTATCTCTCTCACTCTATCTCAGTCTATCTCTCCCTCTCTCTCTCTCTGTTTCACACACTCTCTCTGTCTATCTATCTCTATCTCTCGCTCTCACTCACTCTATATGTCTCACACACTCTCAGTCTATCTCTCTCTCTACCTCTCACACACTCTCAGTCTATCTCGCTCTCTCACTCTATCTGTCTCACACACTCTATCTCAGTCTATCTATCTATATCTATCCCTCACTCTGTCTCACACACTCTCTTTCAGTCTATCTATCTTCCTCTATCTCTTTCTCTCTGTCTCACACACTCTCTATGGCTATCTATGTCTCTCTCTTTGTCGCACACCCTCTCTCTCTCTCTCTCTCTCTCTCTCTCTCTCTCTCTCTATCTCTCTCTCTCTCTCTCTCTCTCTCTCTCTCTCTCTCTCTCTCCACACATACACACATTCACACAGTGGCATACACACACACATTATGTTAACGTGGTTCGACTGAGAATGGGATGAGGAGGCTCTCTCTCTGCTCTTTTCCCCTCTCCAACAGATTCCCCCTTGGAGGATTCTACTCTCTACTCCCTGTCCGCCCCTGCACTGCTTCCCCCTCGTTGCCTCCACCCCCTCCACCCCGCCTGCCCAGCATTCGCCCCCTTGCCCCCCGAACAAACCAGCTGGACAGCAGGGGAGGGCTTTCGCTGCAGGTCCAGACGCATCATGTAAAAAGATGACACGTCTTTTGAAGTAAACCGGGGGAAGAAGAGGGGAGAAGAGGCGTTTTATTTATTTTTGGTGCGGGGAAAGAAAACATAAACAAAGGTGTTTTAATATGGCGGCCAGTTGCCAGCGGCGAGAGAGAGAGAGTGTGGAGTGGGGCGAGAGAGAAATTGCTTACAATACAATAAGAAACACAGCCTGCAGACGTGAAGCTTGAAACATATAAGGCTTGTTTTTAAAAGTGACTGGGGTTTGAGTCAAGGGTTTGGTGAGTCGAGGGTTTGGTGAGTGTCTTGTAGTTTATCTGCTGGTGTCCAAGCGGCAATACAGCCCATTGAAGAAAAGATGTTCCTGTTTGACCTTAACCCTTTCACTACCACACTACAAAGGGTTAACACTTTCACCACCACACTACAGAAGGTTAACCCTTTCACTACCACACTACAGAAGGTTAACCCTTTCACTACCACACTACAGAAGGTCAATAACCTTTTCACTACCACATTAACCATCTGTAGTGTGGTAGTGAAAGGGTTAACATTCTGTAGTGTGGCAGTGAAAGGGTTAATAAGCAGATTTTTTTTTTAAACAATAACTTGTAATACAGCTAAAGGTGACTCACAGTGAAACTGTTTTTAATCATCAAGATGGAAAAGCCCTGGTGCGCTGTGTCTGTGTCTGTGTCTGTGTCTGCGAGACAGAGCAGCCCAGCGATCCTTCTCCTCTCTCTCGATTGTTTCAAATGAAGATCCTTCTGATACCCCATCACCCAATAGCGTGTTTTGACACTTGCCTTTGATCAATAGAGGTTCAGCATTGTGGTCGAACACACCCCTCCTCCACTACCACCACCACCACCCCCACCGTTCCCCACAACCATTTAAGAGGTCACAAGAAGCACCGCTGTACATCAAAACAACCTCCCCCCCCCGCCCCCGGCCCGCCACATCATCCGACATGACACGTGTGAGACAACATTGACCACAACAATGGCGCTTCGCCTTTGATGGCAAAATGCTGAGTGTTTATTTACATCAGGCAGGCGGCCCGCCTGTCCCTCACTGTGTGTGTGTGTGTGTGTGTGTGTGTGGCTCGCTGGGGTCCTTTGAAGTCATTGTGGTGCGGCGGTGACGCAGTGTCCCGCCCGGGGAGTGAAGAAAGGCGGCCATATTGGCAGCGCTCGTTGAGGAGCACAGACGGATCAGGGACATCGCATTTGATCACAGGAAACTTTCCCCCCTCGTTGCCAGAACGGAAGAGCGCTCGCAGCTGCCTTGCGGTTTCTCTCTGGCTCGGTGCAGAGTCTGGTGCTGAGATAGGGGCGACCATATTTTCAAACCCCAAAACTTCAGATAACTTCCCTGCTTTGGACCTTGGACCCTATTCGTGGTCTGTCTACCATGTACCTGACACATTGCATCGCAATCCGAATGTTGAATCCGACAGTTCCATTTGAAACTGAACTATTTCGTCGACTGCACTTCCGCACTCTACATGAAGCTAGTTGTAAGCGAGGGGCGGGTCAAAAGAGATTTGAGATTGCGATACACAGGAGAGCAAACTGAGACAGGTAGGAATACACCCTGAGCCCCCCGTCTTGGAAAAGCACATTTATTGTTATTTCTGCAAAGGATTTACGATTGCCCATTGTCTGCTTTTGTAGTCCAATGAGAGCCAATGCAGGGAAGATGTAGCTCAACAACTCAATATTGTTGGGATGTGTATGCGCCTACCTGGGATTGATGTGTCGAGGACCTTGACACTCTCCCCCTCAGTTCGTTTGAAGTAACAAGTTAACTGATATCAGAATGAGCTTCACCGCCTTGTGGTTTGAGGCACCGACAGTAACAGAGACTAGGTGGACATCCATAGTGTCCTTCAGCAACTCCACAGCCTGAGGGACAATTACGTTGCTCAGAATCGCCTCAGCTTCAGTGCGAGTGCAGTCTGTACAGTCCGTGGATCGAAAGCTCTGGTTGTGTTTCACCAGGAGCGACAGTGGCTCGTAGAGCGGTCGTCTGGTAATTGGAAGGTTCCCGGTTTGATTCCCGCTCCTCCCATGCAGCGTGTCGAAGTGTCCTTGAGCACGACACTTAACCCCTAATTGCTCCCGATGAGCAGGTTGGCACCTTGCATGGTCGCTTCTGCCGTCGGTGTGTGAATGTGTGAGAGAATTGGTGAATGTGAGGAACAAATTTGTAAAGCGCGTTGGATAAAAATGCTATATAAATGCACCATTTACCATATGGTAGGCAAAAGTCCCCTCCTCCTGACCAGAGTTTGCCTTGTAGAAGTAGATCACATGGTGCTATTTCCCTTGGCTTGTAGCCACGGCTTATGTTTGGCCGTCTTATGCTCTTTTATATCATCATTTCCAACTTGTGTGACCTAAATGTACCTGTTACGCACCCCAGTAAGGGGACGCAACACAAGGCCACAGACAGGGTAGGTGAGGGTGCAGTGACACAAAGCCATGGAAACCATTTGCAAAATAGTATTTATTTACAAAACACAACACAGAGATCAGGAGGACTACCAGTGGCACCAAATTAAATACAAAAGTAAATGAAATCTCACCCTCCCCTTTACAGGCGCGGACGCCCAAAAGTACAGGTGGCGGTGCTCACTCTAAGGCTGGTGTCTTTAACATCAGGTCACCTACGTGATGCAAAAATGTAGACCCCAGGGTATCTTCCTGTCCTCAATTGTCCCTGTGTGCGAAACAAAAGATTAACATATAGAAAGACAATCACCATAGGCTGGGTGACAAACAAATATATACAGGTTAGGGTTAGAACAGAAATGTGCAACAAACAAGGAACACCAAAAGATACAATGATTCACTAAATAGCACAAAGAACCAGAGCCTTCACCAGATCTACCAAATACCAGAGCCTTCACCAGCTCTACAAATACCAGAGCCTTCACCAGCTCTACCAAATACCAGAAAGAGCCATGGCTCTATAGCAAACGACAGAGAGACACAGAGCTTTCACCAGCTCTTTACCAAAACATACCCTAAGGACACAAAGACACAGAGATAGTTACCACAACCATGAACCAGAGAGCTAACTAACACTGCACACAATGGGATACAGTATATGAAGAGGTGTGGAGCTTGATTGCTGACGAGCCTCAGCTGCTGCTGCTGCTGTTGCTGTTGCTGGAGTGAGATGGTGATTGACCAGCTGCTGCTGGAACCGAGACACCTGAGAATGGGGATATGTAGACAGAAGAGGGAGACAAGACAACAACAAACAAAACATGCCTATATATACAACAGATACTATACATTACTCCCTCTATATACATACATAAGGACAGGGTCCGTAACAGTACCTTTTAGAAAAGAGCAGCTTTCTCTTGGACATGACTGCTAGATAGCTAGCATACTAGATTATGTTAGAAATAGACACAATCGCATGCCCAAAGCGTCATAGCAACAACGCCTGACAATGTCATTGATTGACACATATACAGACAAATCAGTGTTGAATTCAGAAGCGTGGTGCATTGTTGATGTTTTTCTGTTAAAGCTGGAACAATTTTGGTACAAACCGGGATGTCTGGTCACCGTATGCTGAGATCGATTGTGAAGGGAAACGTTTGAGTTTGGGCTAACAATCAAAAGCATTTAGGATCTGAACTGTCCAGTGTCCAGGCCTGTCAAAGAGATGAAAGTTAATCCAGTGTTTTGGTGATCCTATAATAAATCAAATAGGGGTTAAATGAAAAGTCCAACATAAAAAAGGGATAGTCCTTTCTCAGCATAATCTGTTCCTCATACTAGCTCCGGCTAGTTCACCACAAACCAATGCAAAGTCAATGGGGTCACGCTCCAGCCTGTACAAGCTGACTGGGGCTCACTGACATTTACTCCACGCTGCACACAAAGTAGATTTCAGAGAGCAAGTGATACAAGATCAAAATACTGTTGTTGGGTGGGTTGGGCTTGCCAAAAATCCTTCTGTTCACTCATAGTTCACTCACCAAAGCAGAAAAAAATTTACATTTCATCCGTAAAAAAAGAATTTGTGGAATGTGTTGAACATCAACAATTGCTGATTTCTAAGTACCTCAGAGGGGATTTTTCCTTTAATGGGCATCGAAAGAGGAAGATAGGAAATAAGAGGAAAATGGAGTCCCTAGATGCCTGGTTATTGACAAGCCTCCTCTCATGAAGTTTCCATCTCAGCTTCAAACCACACACTCGTGTGCACATAAACACAGTAACGCACGCACGCACACACACACACACACACACACACACACACACACACACACACACACACACACACACACACAAATGCACCCTACACACCACCACCACCGCAGACATGCAGAGACAAGCACCAGCCCCCCCCCCACACACACACACCCTCCTTTATACCACAGCGTTAATTAAAGCTGAAAGGTTACAAAAGGTGGGAGCCAATAACAAGGCCACATATTACATTTAAGTTGCCTCGTCTCCTTACACCCTCTCAATAATTCATGCTATCAGAGAGAGAGAGAGAGAGAGAGAGAGAGAGAGAGAGAGAGAGAGAGAGAGAGAGAGAGAGAAGTCTTACAAGGAAGTGGGGACTCTCTTCCTTCGTGGCCGCCCGCCTCAGACAGGGATCGTCTGTCCTCAGGACTAAGTAAGGAAGTGCAGCAGC
>NC_140167.1:54939048-54984048 GCF_963971535.1 Notolepis coatsorum
TATCTGCTGTAGTCTCTACTGTAGTCTCTACTGTAGTATCTGATGTAGTATCTACTGTAGTCTCTACTGTATAGTCTCTACTGTAGTCTCTGCTGTAGTCTCCACTGTAGTCTCTACTGTAGTCTGCTGTATAGTCTCTACTGTAGTCTCTGCTGTAGTCTCCACTGTAGTCTCTACTGTAGTCTCTACTGTAGTCTCTGCTGTAGTCTCTACTGTAGTTAGTACTGTAGTCTCTGCTGTAGTCTCTACTGTAGTCTCTACTGTAGTCTCCACTGTAGTCTCTACTGTAGTGTCTACTGCAGTCTCTGCTGTAGTCTCTACTGTAGTATCTGCTGTAGTCTCTACTGTAGTCTCCACTGTAGTCTCTACTGTAGTCTCTACTGTAGTCTCTGCTGTAGTCTCTACTGTAGTTAGTACTGTAGTCTCTGCTGTAGTCTCTACTGTAGTCTCTACTGTAGTCTCTACTGTAGTGTCTGCTGTAGTCTATACTGTAGTCTCTACTGTAGTATCTACTGTAGTCTCTACTGTAGTCTCTACTGTAGTCTCTACTGTAGTGTCTGCTGTAGTCTATACTGTAGTCTCTACTGTAGTATCTACTGTAGTCTCTACTGTAGTCTCTACTGTAGTCTCTACTGTAGTCTCTACTGTAGTGTCTGCTGTAGTCTCTACTGTAGTCTCTACTGTAGTCTCTACTGTAGTCTCTACTGTAGTATCTACTGTAGTCTCTATTGTAGTCTCTACTGTAGTATCTGCTGTAGTCTCTACTGTAGTCTCTACTGTAGTATCTACTGTAGTATCTGCTGTAGTCTCTACTGTATTCTCTGCTGTAGTATCTGCTGTAGTCTCTACTGTAATCTCTACTGTAGTCTCTACTGTAGTCTCTACTGTAGTGTCTGCTGTAGTCTATACTGTAGTCTCTACTGTAGTATCTACTGTAGTCTCTACTGTAGTCTCTACTGTAGTCTCTACTGTTGTATCTGCTGTAGTATATACTGTAGTCTCTACTGTAGTCTACTGTAGTCTCTGCTGTAGTCTCTACTGTAGTATCTGCTGTAGTCTCTACTGTAGTCTCTACTGTAGTCTCTACTGTAGTATCTACTGTATTCTCTGCTGTAGTCTCTACTGTAGTCTCTACTGTAGTCTCTACTGTAGTCTATACTGTAGTCTCTACTGTAGTATCTACTGTAGTCTCTGCTGTAGTCTCTACTGTAGTCTCTGCTGTAGTCTCTACTGTAGTCTCTACTGTAGTCTCTACTGTAGTATCTGCTGTAGTATCTACTGTAGTCTCTACTGTAGTCTCTACTGTAGTCTCTGCTGTAGTCTCTACTGTAGTATCTACTGTAGTCTCTACTGTAGTCTCTGCTGTAGTCTCTACTGTAGTCTCTACTGTAGTATCTACTGTAGTCTCTGCTGTAGTCTCTACTGTAGTCTCTTCTGTAGTCTCTACTGTAGTCTCTACTGTAGTCTCTACTGTAGTATCTGCTGTAGTCTCTACTGTAGTATCTGCTGTAGTCTCTACTGTAGTATCTACTGTAGTCTCTACTGTAGTCTCTACTGTAGCTCTACTGTAGTATCTGCTGTAGTCTCTACTGTAGTCTCTACTGTAGTCTCTACTGTAGTCTCTGCTGTAGTCTCTACTGTAGTCTCTACTGTAGTATCTGCTGTAGTATCTACTGTAATCTCTACTGTAGTATCTGCTGTAGTCTCTACTGTAGTCTACTGTAATCTCTACTGTAGTCTCTACTGTAGTCTTTACTGTAGTCTCTAATGTAGTCTACTGTAGTCTCTACTGTAGTCTCTACTGTAGTATCTGCTGTAGTCTGTACTGTAGTCTCTACTGTAGTCTCTGCTGTAGTCTCTACTGTAGTCTCTACTGTAGTCTCTGCTGTAGTCTCTACTGTAGTCTCTACTGTAGTATCTGCTGTAGTCTCTACTGTAGTCTCTACTGTAGTCTCTACTGTAGTCTCTGCTGTAGTCTCTGCTGTAGTCTCTACTGTAGTCTCTACTGTAGTCTCTACTGTAGTATCTGCTGTAGTCTAATGTAGTCTCTACTGTAGTATCTACTGTAGTCTCTGCTGTAGTATCTACTGTAATCTCTACTGTAGTCTCTGCTGTAGTCTCTACTGTAGTCTCTACTGTAATCTCTACTGTAGTCTCTGCTGTAGTCTCTACTGTAGTCTCTACTGTAGTCTGCTGTAGTCTCTACTGTAGTCTCTACTGTAGTATCTGCTGTAGTCTCTACTGTAGTATCTACTGTAGTCTCTACTGTAATCTCTACTGTAGTCTCTGCTGTAGTCTCTACTGTAGTCTCTACTGTAGTCTCTACTGTAATCTCTACTGTAGTCTCTGCTGTAGTCTCTACTGTAGTCTCTACTGTAGTCTGCTGTAGTCTCTACTGTAGTCTCTATTGTAGTATCTGCTGTAGTCTCTACTGTAGTCTCTACTGTAGTATCTGCTGTAGTCTCTACTGTAGTATCTGCTGTAGTCTCTACTGTAGTCTCTACTGTAGTCTCTACTGTAGTATCTACTGTAGTCTCTACTGTAGTATCTACTGTAGTCTCTGCTGTAGTCTCTACTGTAGTCTCTAATGTAGTCTACTGTAGTCTCTACTGTAGTCTCTGCTGTAGTATCTACTGTAGTCTCTACTGTAGTCTCTACTGTAGTCTCTGCTGTAGTCTCTACTGTAGTCTCTACTGTAGTCTCTACTGTAGTCTCTGCTGTAGTCTCTACTGTAGTCTCTACTGTAGTATCTGCTGTAGTCTCTACTGTAGTCTCTGCTGTAGTCTCTACTGTAGTCTCTACTGTAGTATCTACTGTAATCTCTACTGTAGTCTCTGCTGTAGTCTCTACTGTAGTCTCTACTGTAGTCTCTGCTGTAGTCTCTACTGTAGTCTCTACTGTAGTCTCTACTGTAGTCTCTGCTGTAGTCTCTACTGTAGTCTCTACTGTAGTCTCTGCTGTAGTCTCTGCTGTAGTATCTGCTGTAGTCTCTGCTGTAGTCTCTACTGTAGTCTCTACTGTAGTATCTGCTGTAGTCTCTGCTGTAGTCTCTACTGTAGTCTCTACTGTAGTATCTACTGTAGTCTCTGCTGTAGTCTCTACTGTAGTCTCTGCTGTAGTCTCTACTGTAGTCTCTGCTGTAGTCTCTACTGTAGTCTCTACTGTAGTATCTACTGTAGTCTCTACTGTAATCTCTGCTGTAGTCTCTACTGTAGTATCTGCTGTAGTATCTACTGTAATCTCTACTGTAGTCTCTGCTGTAGTCTCTACTGTAGTCTACTGTAATCTCTACTGTAGTCTCTACTGTAGTCTCTACTGTAGTCTACTGTAGTATCTACTGTAGTATCTGCTGTAGTCTACTGTAGTCTCTACTGTAGTCTCTGCTGTAGTCTACTGTAGTCTCTACTGTAGTATCTGCTGTTGTCTCTACTGTAGTCTCTACTGTAGTATCTGCTGTAGTCTCTACTGTAGTCTCTACTGTAGTATCTACTGTAGTCTCTACTGTAGTCTCTACTGTAGTCTCTGCTGTAGTCTCTACTGTAGTCTCTACTGTAGTCTCTACTGTAGTATCTGCTGTAGTCTCTACTGTAGTCTCTACTGTAGTATCTACTGTAGTCTCTACTGTAGTCTATACTGTAGTCTCTACTGTAGTCTCTACTGTAGTCTCTACTGTAGTCTCTGCTGTAGTCTCTACTGTAGTATCTGCTGTAGTCTCTACTGTAGTATCTGCTGTAGTCTCTACTGTAGTCTCTACTGTAGTATCTGCTGTAGTCTCTACTGTAGTATCTACTGTAGTATCTGCTGTAGTCTCTACTGTAGTCTCTACTGTAGTCTCTACTGTAGTCTCTACTGTAGTATCTGCTGTAGTCTCTACTGTAGTCTCTACTGTAGTCTATACTGTAGTATCTGCTGTAGTCTCTACTGTAGTATCTACTGTAGTATCTGCTGTAGTCTCTACTGTAGTCTCTACTGTAGTCTCTACTGTAGTCTCTGCTGTAGTCTCTGCTGTAGTCTCTACTGTAGTCTCTACTGTAGTCTCTACTGTAGTCTCTACTGTAGTCTGCTGTAGTCTCTACTGTAGTCTCTACTGTAGTCTCTACTGTAGTCTCTGCTGTAGTCTCTACTGTAGTCTCTACTGTAGTCTCTACTGTAGTATCTGATGTAGTCTATACTGTAGTCTCTACTGTAGTCTCTACTGTAGTCTCTGCTGTAGTCTCTACTGTAGTCTATACTGTAGTCTCTACTGTAGTCTCTACTGTAGTCTCTGCTGTAGTCTCTACTGTAGTCTCTACTGTAGTCTCTACTGTAGTATCTGCTGTAGTCTCTACTGTAGTCTCTACTGTAGTATCTGCTGTAGTCTCTACTGTAGTATCTACTGTAGTCTCTACTGTAGTCTCTGCTGTAGTCTCTACTGTAGTCTCTACTGTAGTATCTGCTGTAGTCTCTACTGTAGTCTCTACTGTAGTCTCTACTGTAGTATCTGCTGTAGTCTCTACTGTAGTATCTACTGTAGTCTCTACTGTAGTCTCTGCTGTAGTATCTACTGTAATCTCTACTGTAGTCTCTACTGTAATCTCTACTGTAGTCTATGCTGTAGTCTCTACTGTAGTCTCTACTGTAGTCTCTACTGTAGTATCTACTGTAGTCTATGCTGTAGTATCTACTGTAGTATCTACTGTAGTCTCTGCTGTAGTCTCTACTGTAGTCTCTACTGTAGTCTCTGCTGTAGTCTCTACTGTAGTCTCTACTGTAGTCTCTACTGTAGTATCTGCTGTAGTCTCTACTGTAGTCTCTACTGCAGTCTCTACTGTAGTCTCTGCTGTAGTCTCTACTGTAGTCTCTACTGTAGTCTCTACTGTAGTATCTGCTGTAGTCTCTGCTGTAGTCTCTACTGTAGTATCTACTGTAGTCTCTACTGTAGTCTCTGCTGTAGTCTCTGCTGTAGTCTACTGTAATCTCTACTGTAGTCTCTACTGTAGTCTCTACTGTAGTATCTGCTGTAGTCTCTACTGTAGTCTCTACTGTAGTCTCTACTGTAGTCTCTGCTGTAGTCTCTACTGTAATCTCTACTGTAGTCTCTGCTGTAGTCTCTACTGTAGTCTACTGTAATCTCTACTGTAGTCTCTACTGTAGTATCTGCTGTAGTATCTACTGTAATCTCTACTGTAGTCTCTGCTGTAGTCTCTACTGTAGTCTACTGTAATCTCTACTGTAGTCTCTACTGTAGTCTCTACTGTAGTATCTGCTGTAGTATCTACTGTAATATCTACTGTAGTCTCTGCTGTAGTCTCTACTGTAGTCTACTGTAATCTCTACTGTAGTCTCTACTGTAGTCTCTACTGTAGTCTCTACTGTAGTCTACTGTAGTCTCTACTGTAGTATCTGCTGTAGTCTACTGTAGTCTCTACTGTAGTCTCTGCTGTAGTCTCTACTGTAGTCTCTACTGTAGTCTCTACTGTTGTCTCTGCTGTAGTCTCTACTGTAGTCTCTACTGTAGTATCTACTGTAGTCTCTACTGTAGTCTCTACTGTAGTATCTGCTGTAGTCTCTGCTGTAGTCTCTACTGTAGTCTCTACTGTAGTCTCTACTGTAGTATCTGCTGTAGTCTCTACTGTAGTCTCTACTGTAGTATCTGCTGTAGTCTCTACTGTAGTCTCTACTGTAGTCTCTACTGTAGTATCTGCTGTAGTCTCTACTGTAGTCTCTGCTGTAGTCTCTAATGTAGTCTCTACTGTAGTCTATACTGTAGTATCTGCTGTAGTCTCTACTGTAGTCTCTACTGTAGTCTCTACTGTAGTCTCTACTGTAGTATCTGCTGTAGTCTCTGCTGTAGTCTCTACTGTAGTATCTACTGTAGTCTCTACTGTAGTTTCTGCTGTAGTCTAATGTAGTCTCTACTGTAGTCTCTACTGTAGTATCTGCTGTAGTCTCTACTGTAGTATCTACTGTAGTCTATGCTGTAGTATCTACTGTAGTCTCTACTGTAGTCTCTACTGTAGTATCTACTGTAGTCTCTGCTGTAGTCTCTACTGTAGTATCTACTGTAGTCTCTAATGTAGTATACTGTAGTCTCTACTGTAGTCTCTGCTGTAGTATACTGTAGTCTCTACTGTAGTCTCTGCTGTAGTCTACTGTAGTCTCTACTGTAGTATCTGCTGTAGTCTCTACTGTAGTCTCTACTGTAGTCTCTGCTGTAGTCTCTACTGTAGTCTCTACTGTAGTCTCTACTGTAGTCTCTGCTGTAGTCTCTACTGTAGTATCTGCTGTAGTCTCTACTGTAATCTCTGCTGTAGTCTCTACTGTAGTATCTGCTGTAGTATCTACTGTAATCTCTACTGTAGTCTCTGCTGTAGTCTCTACTGTAGTCTACTGTAATCTCTACTGTAGTCTCTACTGTAGTCTCTACTGTAGTCTCTACTGTAGTCTACTGTAGTCTCTACTGTAGTATCTGCTGTAGTCTACTGTAGTCTCTACTGTAGTCTCTGCTGTAGTCTACTGTAGTATCTGCTGTAGTCTCTACTGTAGTCTCTACTGTAGTATCTACTGTAGTCTCTACTGTAGTCTCTACTGTAGTCTCTACTGTAGTATCTACTGTAGTCTCTACTGTAGTCTCTACTGTAGTCTCTACTGTAGTCTCTGCTGTAGTCTCTGCTGTAGTCTCTACTGTAGTCTCTACTGTAGTCTCTACTGTAGTCTCTGCTGTAATCTCTACTGTAGTCTCTGCTGTAGTATCTACTGTAGTCTCTGTAGTCTACTGTAGCACTCAACACTTTGATGAACATTGTTACTCAGCTGATAGAGTTGTGCCCTTCCTGATGGCTTGTCGTACAGAACTTGTAAGTCGCTTTGGATAAAAGCGTCAGCTAAATGACTAAATGTAAAATGTAAATGTAAAATGTAGTCTCTACTGTAGTCTCTGCTGTAGTCTCTACTGTAGTATCTGCTGTATTATCTACTGTAGTCTCTACTGTAGTATCTGCTGTAGTCTCTGCTGTAGTCTCTACTGTAGTCTCTACTGTAGTCTCTACTGTAGTATCTGCTGTAGTATCTACTGTAGTCTCTACTGTAGTATCTGCTGTAGTCTCTGCTGTAGTCTCTACTGTAGTCTCTACTGTAGTCTCTACTGTAGTATCTGCTGTAGTCTCTGCTGTAGTCTCTACTGTAGTATCTGCTGTAGTCTCTACTGTAGTCTCTACTGTAGTCTCTACTGTAGTCTCTGCTGTAGTCTCTACTGTAATCTCTACTGTAGTCTCTGCTGTAGTCTCTACTGTAGTCTACTGTAATCTCTACTGTAGTCTCTACTGTAGTATCTGCTGTAGTATCTACTGTAATCTCTACTGTAGTCTCTGCTGTAGTCTCTACTGTAGTCTACTGTAATCTCTACTGTAGTCTCTACTGTAGTCTCTACTGTAGTATCTGCTGTAGTATCTACTGTAATCTCTACTGTAGTCTCTGCTGTAGTCTCTACTGTAGTCTACTGTAATCTCTACTGTAGTCTCTACTGTAGTCTCTACTGTAGTCTACTGTAGTCTCTACTGTAGTATCTGCTGTAGTCTACTGTAGTCTCTACTGTAGTCTCTGCTGTAGTCTCTACTGTAGTCTCTACTGTAGTCTCTACTGTTGTCTCTGCTGTAGTCTCTACTGTAGTCTCTACTGTAGTATCTACTGTAGTCTCTACTGTAGTCTCTACTGTAGTATCTGCTGTAGTCTCTGCTGTAGTCTCTACTGTAGTCTCTACTGTAGTATCTGCTGTAGTCTCTGCTGTAGTCTCTACTGTAGTCTCTACTGTAGTATCTGCTGTAGTCTCTATGGTAGTCTCTACTGTAGCCTCTACTGTAGTATCTGCTGTAGTCTCTACTGTAGTCTCTACTGTAGTCTCTACTGTAGTCTCTACTGTAGTATCTGCTGTAGTCTCTGCTGTAGTCTCTACTGTAGTATCTACTGTAGTCTCTACTGTAGTTTCTGCTGTAGTCTAATGTAGTCTCTACTGTAGTATCTGCTGTAGTCTCTACTGTAGTATCTACTGTAGTCTATGCTGTAGTATCTACTGTAGTCTCTACTGTAGTCTCTACTGTAGTATCTACTGTAGTCTCTGCTGTAGTCTCTACTGTAGTATCTACTGTAGTCTCTAATGTAGTATACTGTAGTCTCTACTGTAGTCTCTGCTGTAGTCTACTGTAGTCTCTACTGTAGTCTCTGCTGTAGTCTACTGTAGTCTCTACTGTAGTATCTGCTGTAGTCTCTACTGTAGTCTCTACTGTAGTCTCTGCTGTAGTCTCTACTGTAGTCTCTACTGTAGTCTCTGCTGTAGTCTCTACTGTAGTATCTGCTGTAGTCTCTACTGTAATCTCTGCTGTAGTCTCTACTGTAGTATCTGCTGTAGTATCTACTGTAATTTCTACTGTAGTCTCTGCTGTAGTCTCTACTGTAGTCTACTGTAATATCTACTGTAGTCTCTACTGTAGTCTCTACTGTAGTCTACTGTAGTCTCTACTGTAGTATCTGCTGTAGTCTACTGTAGTCTCTACTGTAGTCTCTGCTGTAGTCTACTGTAGTATCTGCTGTAGTCTCTACTGTAGTCTCTACTGTAGTATCTACTGTAGTCTCTACTGTAGTCTCTACTGTAGTCTCTACTGTAGTCTCTGCTGTAGTCTCTACTGTAGTCTCTACTGTAGTCTCTGCTGTAATCTCTACTGTAGTCTCTGCTGTAGTATCTACTGTAGTCTCTGTAGTCTACTGTAGCACTCAACACTTTGATGAACATTGTTACTCAGCTGATAGAGTTGTGCCCTTCCTGATGGCTTGTCGTACAGAACTTGTAAGTCGCTTTGGATAAAAGCGTCAGCTAAATGACTAAATGTAAAATGTAAATGTAAAATGTAGTCTCTACTGTAGTCTCTGCTGTAGTCTCTACTGTAGTATCTGCTGTATTATCTACTGTAGTCTCTACTGTAGTATCTGCTGTAGTCTCTGCTGTAGTCTCTACTGTAGTCTCTACTGTAGTCTCTACTGTAGTATCTGCTGTAGTATCTACTGTAGTCTCTACTGTAGTATCTGCTGTAGTCTCTGCTGTAGTCTCTACTGTAGTCTCTACTGTAGTCTCTACTGTAGTATCTGCTGTAGTCTCTGCTGTAGTCTCTACTGTAGTCTCTACTGTAGTCTCTACTGTAGTTGTTGTGAAGGGCCAGATTAAACCGAATATATATATTTATTTATATATATATATTTAATTGTATTTGTATATTCTCTAATATTCCCTGATATCCCTTGTATATTCCTTGTGCAATATGCATTGAATATCCATTCTAGCCTACTGAACATCCCATAATAGTCTCCATTCTACTATTGGTCGAGACCTTGGTGCCAGGCTGCCATACCCCCCAGACCCAGTTCAAACGTACCGCTCAACATGTACGAACAAGTCCTAGTTCCGCGTAGGAATCTGGCTACCGCACCACTAATGGTACTATTTGTTCATAGTGCGTATATATACTGCGCTACTAAAGTAGGACTTTCTTTTAGTCCAGTTTCTTACCCTCCAATAGAGTGACAGACGTAAAGCCTCCCCGCGACGCCACGTGTGGGAGTAAGGCCAAGTTCGGCCTACCATCGGTATTGAGACATCGTGTATATTAATATTTGAATAGTCATATTTGGCACTATATCGTCGAGTTGGACGTAGTCTATTAAGCTAATAATAGTCTATTCATATGTAGTGCTTCGTGCGGTGAGAATACTATCGCAGTCAGTACCCCCATCGTTTCGGGTAGAACTGGCTGCTTATCCAGGGTGGCCGACCCCATGTGAGGCTGCACCCGAGGAGCCCCAGAGCCGACGAGCGAGTGGACCTGCATACCGGATTATTCTACCGACGACAGCCCGCCTTCCCAGGCACGGATTATGCTTTGTATACAGTGATTATTCTATGGATAAAGACCAACACTGCCGTGTGTTGGAAACCCCCCCCCCCCGGAGAGGACGACAGGTGAGGAGACGCTCTACACGACGAGGTCGCTTCACGTCTCTCCATCGTGGACCGGAGGAAGCCGGCCCACAGAGAGTCCAACTGCTTTCATCTGTGGATCGAGGATCGCTGAGGCACCGAGCCGCACAACCGTGGGTTCTCCCAGGATACCCTCGGCCAGACGGATACAGCCAGACTCTACCCCCCCCCCCCCCTTCTCCAGTTGTCTTACAAGCGACCGGAATTCCCCCCTAGTGTATCCAGTTCTATAATCATTAAAGTATCATTGCTATTATTCCTTAAATATTCCAGGTTGTATATTTACCGCCTGCGCCACCAGAGATTGGACGTTCTCTATTGATATACCAACGAATACTCATTTGCCATAAAAGTGCATCCTATTTCAAATCATAAATGTAATTAAGTGATTGCTCTACATACCTTTTGCTATGTATTAATTATTATTAAACGCAGACTTTCGACTTGGTACATTTGTGTTGGATCGTTTCATCTACGTGGGAGTGTTTACCATAATTATTTATGCCTAGTACTGGGTGGCCAGAGTCTAAAGTACAAGAGGTAGTGGTAGTAAGTATCATATCTAACAATACAGTCAGGGAATTGTACCCCTCAGTTACAATTGGTCCTTCGAGCCGGATGGTAATTAGTGTAATATTAATATAGTGTTATTAATATTGAAATGGCCTATGATGAACACTCCACGAAACGATCCTCCTAACCAACACCCGCAGCGCGAACGACGGCTCCCTCAGTACTTAGAGGCTTACGCTGTCAGTCAACAACCTAGTCTTCTACTAACAGTAAACGCGGTAAAACTAGAAAGTAAAAGTATGTCTAACCCCAACGCCCAGACTACCCCGACCATAGAGGCCCCTACGGGTTCTAATGTAACTGACCAAGCTCACGGTGGGGACCAGTGGGAACCAGACATGACTTCACACCCCGCCAGTACTGAAGAAGTAGTCCCCGATGAGTCCCGGGAGGAATACAACGCTACCGAGAGAGAACTCGGCACGGAAGAAGACGGGGAGAGCACCGTGGAGAGAGAGCTCCAAGGCTCCGCAAGGAGTACCCCGAGGGAAGGCTCCCCTATACAACCGCCTTCTCCCAGCGAGGCAGAGAGGACCCTACAGCAGGCCTTCCTCATCAGCCTGAACGCCGCTGCTGAACGCGACCGACTGCAGATCCAGCAGCGGAGCGAAGAAGAGCATATACGTCTAGAAATAAGACGCATTCAGATGGAAGAGAATGTGGCCCGAGACCGAGCAGACAGCCAGCGAGCAGCTGCTGGTGCTCTACGGGACGCAGAGCGCGACAGACAGCAAGCGCAACTAATAGAACAGCTGATCAGACGGACAACACCCTCTCCCTCCGCCAGAGGCTCCAGGAACTCGTCTAGACACACCTCCAGGGCGGCATCCCCTAGCCGAGTAAACAACCCTGAACTTGACCAACAGACGAGGTCTATACCCTCCACAGACCACCTCCCCCCACCGGTCCAAGCGAGACCTAGCAACCGGGAAGGAGCAGCATATCCTGTGGAGAGGCTAAACCAGAGACTACAAGCACTGGATGACCTAACTGAAGACGAAGAGGAAGAGGAGGAGAACCACGCCCGACGACAGCACAGTACTCTACCGGACCAGGAGGTCCGGTACAGCCCAGGCTATACTCCCGCGGAGCTGCGCTACAGACCCCCGACTCTATACACGGGTGAGCACGACGCACGACCCGCACCGAGGAACAGCACCTGGACAAGCGGGCCATGGTACACTGCCGGTACCAGCCCATACCAAGGAGCGGGAGGAGACTCGCCTAGGAGGCCTCTCCCCCAACGCTCGCCGATGTATCCACAGTCAGCGTCATACATTGGCACGCCTATGGTACCCGACTTCACCCAAGAGAACCGGGCCCAGTATACAGAACTCCGCATGTGTCTGGAGACCATGTTGGTGGATGTATTGGATGAACGCCATAAATACGCCATCCTACTGAAGCACTTAAAGGTACCCCGCGCACATAATATAGCGCTCGCCTACGCGACTTCCACCACCCCATACACAGCAGCGCTGGTAGCATTGGACCAGAGGTATGGGCGCATATGGGATTACGTGATCCAGGAGATCCGACACATCGACCGCTTACCCCCAGCAATAGACAATCGAGCACTGGATGACCTGTCCATCAGAGTGCAGTCCCTGGTAGGGATGTTGGGAGCGCAGAGAGAGAAGGGGAGGCATGAACTTTACGCCAACTCAAATGTGGAAAGGATCTTGGAGAAGCTGCCGCCCGCTCGACAGGAGCGTTTTAGGCGGCAGAGAGACCACCGAGACCCGAATGGCCCCGAACCGAACCTCCTCGATCTAGCAGACTTCCTGGCGAGAGAAGTCAGCAGCCTACGGCTAGATACATTCGGACGGAGCACCCCTGGCTCCAGAGAAGGAACCAGACGACTAAATGATGGAAGAAGATCGGTGACTGTGATGCACCAATCGGAGTCAGTACCGAGCAGCAGGAGCCACAGTACCCCCTCCAGAACGGAGAAGTGGAAGATAGTGTGCCCCTACTGTGAGAAAGAACACTGGCTAGCGCAATGTGACTCCTTCCCCAAGCTGAACGCGGAGGAAGCAAGTCAATGGATAAAGTCCAACAAGCGCTGTTTTCGCTGTGCGCGCTCACACATGGCAGCCGAATGCCGCTTAAAGAAAAGGTGCACCAAGTGCGATGGAGCCCATCTGGACATACTTCACGACAGTAACAGACGGCGCCCTTCACCCGCACCATCCAGCAGCAAAGCGAGCGTCATGTACATCGACCCCGCCAGCAGCAGTGGAGCCCGAGTACTCCTAAAAGTAGTGCGTGTGACACTAAGCTACCAGAATAAAGTCCTGGACACTTACGCCGTCCTCGATGACGGGTCAGAGAAGACCCTCCTGCTCGCCTCCGCTGCGGCCCAGCTAGGGCTGCGGGGAAGCGAAACCCAAATGACAATTCGGACAATAAGACGAGATTTGAAGACGATAAAGGGCGAGAATGTCTCATTCTCTATCGCAGCAAGCGGCCAGCCTGAGCGACGGTACCAGATTACAGACGCTTTCACCAGCCAAGAAATAGGACTGTCGCGGTACACATACCCCGTCGCCAAGCTGATGGAGAAATATGCACATCTGCGCAAGTTACCGATCCCGCTCATAGACAATGCTATGCCGACCCTGTTGATAGGCTCCGACCATGCAGACCTCATTGTCCCGATAGACCGGGTTCATACCGGACCCCGAGGCTGTCCTGCAGCAGTCGAGACCCGTTTGGGATGGACTCTCCAAGGCCCGCTCGCCAAATCTCTCAACCGAAGTACAGCCACTAGATGTCTCCACTCCCGAGTCACAGAGGGAGAAACCGCACTCCTGCAACACGTAGAGCGGCTATGGACCTTGGAACAAATGCCCTTTAAGAACGGAAAGAAAGACATTCGCTCTAAAGATGACATTTACGCCATTCACCTCCTCGAGACAGGGACCAAGAGAGTCCCGGTCAACGGCGTGTTGAGATACGCCACGCCACTCCTGCGGCGAGAAGGAATGCCTACTTTCCACGCCAAGACAGACGCCACAGAACGGTACCTGCTGAACACGGAGCGGCGCTTAGCCAAGAACCCCGCCCAAGAGAGTGTATACCGCGCTGAGATTGAGAAGCTCATCACAGCGGGACACGTCACAAAGATGGACATTAAAGAGGCTGACCAGACCACTGAATCGTGGTACGTGCCTCACCACAAGGTCCATCACAACAGTAAAGACCGCATAGTATTTAACTGCAGCTACCAGATCGGATCCCAAAATCTGAATAAAGAGTTACTGCCCGGTCCCACACTCGGCCCCTCCCTACTCGGCGTTCTACTCCGCTTCCGCCAGGAAAAGGTGGCCATCAACGGGGACATTAAAGGAATGTTCCTGCAGGTGAGATTAGTAGAGGAGGACAAGCCCCTGTTACGGTTCCCATGGAAAGAGAAGCCAGGAGATGAGCACCCAGCCATCTACCAATGGGAAGTCCTCCCCTTCGGAACGACGTGCAGCCCCTGCTGTGCTACATTTGCACTACAGAAACATGTAGCAGAGGACCCAGCAGCGGACGAAGAGGTCCGACACAGCGTAAAGAACAGCTTCTACGTAGACAACTGTCTACAAAGCCTTTCAACCCAGGAAGAAGCCGAGGCTCTCCTGATTAAACTCCGCGCCTCATTGATCAAAGGCGGCTTTGATCTCAGGCAGTGGGCCAGCAGCGATGCGCAAGTACTGCGCAGCCTCTCCTCCGAGGACAAGGCAGCCAGCAGCGAGACCTGGATGGCTACAATCCCGGGAGAAGCCCAGGAGATGACCCTGGGATTGGTGTGGCGATTCAAAACAGATTCGCTTCACTACAGACACAAGCCCCTGACTACGGAGCAGGGAAGGCCGGCGGCGGCGCCGACCACCAGACGGAGTGTGTACACAACACTCGCCCGACAATATGACCCGCTAGGATGTATTCTACCGTACACCACCAGGGCAAAAATTATTGTACGAGCATTGTGGGACAAGGACCAGGGCTGGGACGACCCCATTCCCGCACACCTTGCATCCACCTGGAGAGAGTGGGAGATGGAGCTCCACTCACTCCCAGGCGTTAATATGCGCCGAAGCTACTTCCCACCCACGGTGAGGCCAGAGACATGTAAAATGGACTTACACGTCTTCAGTGACGCCTCAGAGGTCGCATACGGATCAGTAGCCTACTTGCGGGCCCAAGAAGAGGGGGGAGAGATCTACACAGCATTTGTCCTCGCCCGCTCAAGAATAGCCCCACGCAAGCAACAATCTATCCCACGTCTAGAGCTCTGCGCAGCCCTAGCCGGAGCGCACCTAGCCACGCTCATCCAACGTGAGCTCACCATACCGGTGTCTAGAACAATCCTGTGGTCAGATTCCACGACAGTACTCGCCTGGATCAAATCGGACTCATGCAAGTACAAAGTCTTCGTGGGAGTCAGAGTCACCGAGATTCAAGACTTAACCGAAGAGTTAACCGGAGAAACAGAGTGGCGCTACGTTGATACAAAACAGAACCCAGCTGACGTCATCACCCGGGGAATGCCCCTAGATGACCTCACCCGTCGCAATGTCTACAGTGACGGCCCAGCATTCCTAAAGCTCCCGGAAGGAGAGTGGCCCACGCCTATCCCGAGGGAAGCAAGTCAAGAGGAGGCGGAGAATAAGAAACCTATGTTCTGTGGATTGAGCACTGTTATCTCCGCAGACCCCAACATAGATGATTGCACTACCATAGAGAGTGCACAACAAAGGACATTCCTGCGGCACCACCCGGAGTGTAAGTCCCCCGCTGAAATGTCAGCAGCTAACTACGAGGAAGCAGAATTGCTTCTACTGCAGCGAGCCCAGAGAGACTCGTTCCCCGATGAATTGGCCTGTCTACAGGGAGGAAAGCCCGTCCCATCCGACAGCAGATTAATTCATCTGGCCCCCGAGAGCGACGCTCATACCCTCATCAGAGTGGGTGGTCGCCTACGCAGAGCCCCCAATCTACCGGATGACATTAAATACCCGATCGTATTGAACAGCCGACACAAGGTCACAGAGCTGATTATAAAGAAATACGATGAGGATGTACATCACGCAGGAGCAGAAAGAGTCTTCGCGGAGATCAGACGTCGTTACTGGATCCTACAAGGAAGAGAGGCGGTACGACGCTTCCAGCGAACATGTCTAGACTGCCGCAAGTGGCGCGCGCAGCCCAGCATACCAAGGATGGCTGACCTTCCTCCATGTCGCCTCCGAATCGGCGACAAGCCATTCCACTCAACGGGTATGGACTGCTTTGGCCCGCTGCACATAAAGAAAGGAAGAGGAACCGAGAAGCGGTGGGGTATTGTATTCAAATGCATGACCACCAGAGCGATACACATCGAGCTTCTCCCGACCATGAGCACAGACTCATTCCTTATGGCCTTCCGTAGATTCACATCACGGAAAGGAAGACCGTCTACACTATTGTCCGATCATGGGACAAACTTCAAAGGCGGCGAAAGAGAGCTGAGAGAGAGCTTCCAAGCTATGGGCCCAGAACTTAAGACCCACCTCGCTCCAGCACAGATTGACTTCCAATTCAACCCCCCAAACGCACCCCACTTCGGTGGTACTTGGGAACGGGAAGTGCGTTCCATAAAGACAGCCCTGTACGCAGTACTTGGGGCCCAGACTGTGGCGGAAGAAGTCCTAATGACAGTCCTCACGGAGATTGAGGGAGTATTGAACTCTAAGCCCCTCGGCTACGTCTCCAGCGATGTGGCGGATATCGACCCAGTTACCCCCAACACACTCCTGATGGGGCGGCTAGATCCCGCGTTACCCCAGACAATGTACCGGCCTGAAGAAGCGAACGGCCGACGAATGTGGAGGTACAGCCAAGTATTAGCCGACAAGTTTTGGAGCAGTTTCCTACTGCACTACCTACCGTCTCTACAGACCCGCCAGAAGTGGGTAAAGGAGAGAGACAATTTGACAGAAGGAACAGTCGTCATGATTATTGATCAATCACTGCCCAGAGCTATGTGGAAGGCCGGCCGCGTAAGCAAAGTGATCACCGGTGCCGACGGCAAGGTCCGAGCAGCTGAAGTGCTTGTCCAGGGGCGCACTTACACCCGTCCCGTGGCGAGGCTCATAGAACTGCCCCGACTCCCAGACACAATCGATGATGACCATGACCCTATAACCCTATGACTTTGTGAAGTTGACTGACCCCTACAGCAAACCCTTATGTGTAAATAGACAACGCGATTAATCTGTCTCTGCTTAACTGATTAGGTCTGGGACCAATCAGGGGGTGGCTGTTGTGAAGGGCCAGATTAAACCGAATATATATATTTATTTATATATATATATTTAATTGTATTTGTATATTCTCTAATATTCCCTGATATCCCTTGTATATTCCTTGTACAATATGCATTGAATATCCATTCTAGCCTACTGAACATCCCATAATAGTCTCCATTCTACTATTGGTCGAGACCTTGGTGCCAGGCTGCCATACCCCCCAGACCCAGTTCAAACGTACCGCTCAACATGTACGAACAAGTCCTAGTTCCGCGTAGGAATCTGGCTACCGCACCACTAATGGTACTATTTGTTCATAGTGCGTATATATACTGCGCTACTAAAGTAGGACTTTCTTTTAGTCCAGTTTCTTACCCTCCAATAGAGTGACAGACGTAAAGCCTCCCCGCGACGCCACGTGTGGGAGTAAGGCCAAGTTCGGCCTACCATCGGTATTGAGACATCGTGTATATTAATATTTGAATAGTCATATTTGGCACTATATCGTCGAGTTGGACGTAGTCTATTAAGCTAATAATAGTCTATTCATATGTAGTGCTTCGTGCGGTGAGAATACTATCGCAGTCAGTACCCCCATCGTTTCGGGTAGAACTGGCTGCTTATCCAGGGTGGCCGACCCCATGTGAGGCTGCACCCGAGGAGCCCCAGAGCCGACGAGCGAGTGGACCTGCATACCGGATTATTCTACCGACGACAGCCCGCCTTCCCAGGCACGGATTATGCTTTGTATACAGTGATTATTCTATGGATAAAGACCAACACTGCCGTGTGTTGGAAACCCCCCCCCCCGGAGAGGACGACAGGTGAGGAGACGCTCTACACGACGAGGTCGCTTCACGTCTCTCCATCGTGGACTGGAGGAAGCCGGCCCACAGAGAGTCCAACTGCTTTCATCTGTGGATCGAGGATCGCTGAGGCACCGAGCCGCACAACCGTGGGTTCTCCCAGGATACCCTCGGCCAGACGGATACAGCCAGACTCTACCCCCCCCCCCTTCTCCAGTTGTCTTACAAGCGACCGGAATTCCCCCCTAGTGTATCCAGTTCTATAATCATTAAAGTATCATTGCTATTATTCCTTAAATATTCCAGGTTGTATATTTACCGCCTGCGCCACCAGAGATTGGACGTTCTCTATTGATATACCAACGAATACTCATTTGCCATAAAAGTGCATCCTATTTCAAATCATAAATGTAATTAAGTGATTGCTCTACATACCTTTTGCTATGTATTAATTATTATTAAACGCAGACTTTCGACTTGGTACATTTGTGTTGGATCGTTTCATCTACGTGGGAGTGTTTACCATAATTATTTATGCCTAGTACTGGGTGGCCAGAGTCTAAAGTACAAGAGGTAGTGGTAGTAAGTATCATATCTAACAATACAGTCAGGGAATTGTACCCCTCAGTTACAATAGTCTCTGATGTAGTCTCTACTGTAGTCTCTGCTGTAATCTCTACTGTAGTCTCTGCTGTAGTCTCTACTGTAGTCTACTGTAATCTCTACTGTAATCTCTACTGTAGTCTCTACTGTAGTCTACTGTAGTCTCTACTGTAGTATCTGCTGTAGTCTACTGTAGTCTCTACTGTAGTCTCTGCTGTAGTCTCTGCTGTAATCTCTACTGTAGTCTCTGCTGTAGTCTCTACTGTAATCTCTACTGTAATCTCTACTGTAATCTCTACTGTAATCTCTACTGTAGTCTCTACTGTAGTCTACTGTAGTCTCTACTGTAGTATCTGCTGTAGTCTACTGTAGTCTCTACTGTAGTCTCTGCTGTAGTCTACTGTAGTCTCTACTGTAGTATCTGCTGTAGTCTCTACTGTAGTCTCTACTGTAGTCTCTACTGTAGTCTCTACTGTAGTATCTACTGTAGTCTCTACTGTAGTCTCTACTGTAGTCTCTGCTGTAGTCTCTACTGTAGTCTCTACTGTAGTATCTGCTGTAGTATCTGTTGTAGTCTCTACTGTAGTCTCTACTGTAGTCTCTACTGTAGTCTCTACTGTAGTCTCTGCTGTAGTCACTACTGTAATATCTACTGTAGTCTGTGCTGTAGTCTCTACTGTAGTCTCTGTTGTAGTCTCTACTGTAGTCTCTACTGTAGTCTCTGCTGTAGTATCTGCTGTAGTCTCTACTGTAATCTCTACTGTAGTCTCTGGTGTAGTCTCTACTGTAGTATCTACTGTAGTCTCTACTGTAGTCTCTACTGTAGTCTCTGATGTAGTCTCTACTGTATTCTCTGCTGTAGTCTCTACTGTAGTCTCTACTGTAGTATCTACTGTAGTATCTACTGTAGTCTCTACTGTATTCTCTACTGTAGTATCTGCTGTAGTCTCTACTGTAGTCTCTACTGTAGTCTCTACTGTAGTATCTACTGTAGTCTCTACTGTATTCTCTGCTGTAGTCTCTGCTGTAGTCTCTACTGTAGTCTCTACTGTAGTATCTACTGTAGTCTCTACTGTATTCTCTGCTGTAGTCTCTGCTGTAGTCTCTACTGTAGTCTCTACTGTTGTATCTGCTGTAGTATCTACTGTATTCTCTGCTGTAGTCTCTGCTGTAGTCTCTACTGTATTCTCTGCTGTAGTCTCTGCTGTAGTCTCTACTGTAGTCTCTACTGTAGTCTCTGCTGTAGTCTCTGCTGTAGTATCTACTGTAGTCTCTACTGTAGTCTCTACTGTAGTCTCTACTGTAGTCTCTGCTGTAGTATCTGCTGTAGTCTCTACTGTAGTCTCTCTCTACTGTAGTCTCTGCTGTAGTCTCTACTGTAGTCTCTACTGTAGTCTCTGCTGTAGTCTCTACTGTAGTCTCTACTGTAGTATCTGCTGTAGTCTCTACTGTAGTCTCTACTGTAGTCTCTACTGTAGTCTCTGCTGTAGTCTCTACTGTAGTATATTCTGTAGTCTCTACTGTAGTCTCTACTGTAGTCTCTACTGTAGTATCTGCTGTAGTCTCTACTGTAGTCTCTACTGTAGTCTCTACTGTAGTCTCTACTGTAGTCTCTACTGTAGTCTCCACTGTAGTCTCTACTGTAGTCTCTGCTGTAGTCTGCTGTAGTCTCTACTGTAGTCTCTACTGTAGTCTCTACTGTAGTATCTGCTGTAGTCTCTACTGTAGTCTCTACTGTAGTCTCTACTGTAGTCTCTGCTGTAGTCTCTACTGTAGTATATTCTGTAGTCTATGCTGTAGTCTCTACTGTAGTCTCTACTGTAGTATCTGCTGTAGTCTCTACTGTAGTCTCTACTGTAGTCTCTACTGTAGTCTCTACTGTAGTCTCCACTGTAGTCTCTACTGTAGTCTCTGCTGTAGTCTGCTGTAGTCTCTACTGTAGTCTCTACTGTAGTCTCTACTGTAGTCTCTACTGTAGTCTGCTGTAGTCTCTACTGTAGTCTCTACTGTAGTCTCTACTGTAGTCTCTACTGTAGTCTCCACTGTAGTCTCTACTGTAGTCTCTGCTGTAGTCTCTACTGTAGTCTCTACTGTAGTCTCTACTGTAGTATCTGCTGTAGTCTCTACTGTAGTCTCTACTGTAGTATCTGCTGTAGTCTCTACTGTAGTATATTCTGTAGTCTCTGCTGTAGTATCTACTGTAGTATCTGATGTAGTCTCTACTGTAGTCTCTGCTGTAGTATCTGCTTTAGTCTCTACTGTAGTCTCTACTGTAGTCTCTACTGTAGTATCTGCTTTAGTCTCTACTGTAGTCTCTACTGTAGTCTCTACTGTAGTATATTCTGTAGTCTCTACTGTAGTCTCTGCTGTAGTATCTGCTTTAGTCTCTACTGTAGTCTCTACTGTAGTCTCTACTGTAGTATATTCTGTAGTCTCTGCTGTAGTATCTACTGTAGTATCTGCTGTAGTATCTACTGTAGTCTCTACTGTAGTATCTGCTTTAGTCTCTACTGTAGTCTCTACTGTAGTCTCTACTGTAGTATCTGCTGTAGTCTCTACTGTAGTCTCTGCTGTAGTCTCTGCTGTAGTCTCTACTGTAGTCTCTACTGTAGTCTCTACTGTAGTCTCTGCTGTAGTCTCTACTGTAGTCTCTACTGTAGTCGCTACTGTAGTATCTGCTTTAGTCTCTACTGTAGTCTCTACTGTAGTCTCTACTGTAGTATCTGCTGTAGTCTCTGCTGTAGTCTCTACTGTAGTCTCTACTGTAGTCTCTACTGTAGTATCTGCTGTAGTCTCTACTGTAGTCTCTACTGTAGTATCTGCTGTAGTCTCTACTGTAGTATCTGCTGTAGTCTCTACTGTAGTATCTGCTGTAGTCTCTGCTGTAGTCTCTACTGTAGTCTCTACTGTAGTCTCTGCTGTAGTCTCTGCTGTAGTATCTACTGTAGTCTCTACTGTAGTCTACACTGTAGTCTCTACTGTAGTCTCTGCTGTAGTCTCTACTGTAGTCTCTACTGTAGTCTCTACTGTAGTATCTGCTGTAGTCTCTACTGTAGTCTCTACTGTAGTCTCTACTGTAGTATCTGCTGTAGTCTCTACTGTAGTATATTCTGTAGTCTCTGCTGTAGTATCTACTGTAGTATCTGATGTAGTCTCTACTGTAGTCTCTGCTGTAGTATCTGCTTTAGTCTCTACTGTAGTCTCTACTGTAGTCTCTACCAGACCACGTGAGCGGATCGGCGCGGCCGAGAAATCCGCTCTTCGCTCTTTAAAGCTTGGTCCGCTCCGCTAATCACTCATGTTGACCCCGCCCCCAAGTCGCTCTCCGCTCGCTCCCCGCTCACCTTGAATCGAGCGCTCCCCGCTCCCCGCGCCAGATCGCTCGGCAGTTTTTTTTCTTCTTTTTTTGGAGCATGGTGTAAATGAGCTCAAACTACAACAGTCTACACCCCCTGGGCCCCTTAACAATTGTTTGTATTGAGCCGCATTGTAATTGTAGCCATTCTGCAATGTTAAATAACGTTGTTTATCCATTCACTATCTCTATTAAGCGATGATAGGCTAGCCGAGCCACAATGCTATGGTCGCTGCCATTAACGTTAGCATGTAAGCTAACGTCAACAACAATGGCGTCGATATACTTTTTCTAACTGGAGTGAGTGTGGGCGTCTCTACAGTGACAAAGCCTGAACGAACAGCCTATCACAGGTTCACCCTTCTCATTGGTTGAAAATGGCCTTCATGTTTGTACATCGCCATCTGTTGCTTTGGCATTGTACTGCATGTATATATTACATCAGTGTTAAACCACTGTGAGCGGCCTGGAGTGGATTGGAGCGGAGGAGAACTCTCGCTCCGGACGTCGCGCCGACTCATTTTAAAACCCACTCCTCGCTCACGTCAAAACCGGCCGCTCCGCGCCCCGCGCCGCTCACGCTCCGATCCGCTCACATGCACTGGTCTCTACTGTAGTATCTGCTTTAGTCTCTACTGTATTCTCTACTGTAGTCTCTACTGTAGTATATTCTGTAGTCTCTACTGTAGTCTCTGCTGTAGTATCTGCTTTAGTCTCTACTGTAGTCTCTACTGTAGTCTCTACTGTAGTATATTCTGTAGTCTCTGCTGTAGTATCTACTGTAGTATCTGCTGTAGTATCTACTGTAGTCTCTACTGTAGTATCTGCTTTAGTCTCTACTGTAGTCTCTACTGTAGTCTCTACTGTAGTCTCTACTGTAGTATCTGCTGTAGTCTCTACTGTAGTCTCTGCTGTAGTCTCTGCTGTAGTCTCTACTGTAGTCTCTACTGTAGTCTCTACTGTAGTCTCTACTGTAGTATCTGCTGTAGTCTCTACTGTAGTCTCTACTGTAGTCTCTACTGTAGTATCTGCTGTAGTCTCTACTGTAGTCTCTACTGTAGTATCTGCTGTAGTCTCTACTGTAGTATCTGCTGTAGTCTCTACTGTAGTATCTGCTGTAGTCTCTGCTGTAGTCTCTACTGTAGTCTCTACTGTAGTCTCTGCTGTAGTCTCTGCTGTAGTATCTACTGTAGTCTCTACTGTAGTCTCCACTGTAGTCTCTACTGTAGTCTCTGCTGTAGTCTCTACTGTAGTCTCTACTGTAGTCTCTACTGTAGTATCTGCTGTAGTCTCTACTGTAGTCTCTACTGTAGTCTCTACTGTAGTATCTGCTGTAGTCTCTACTGTAGTATATTCTGTAGTCTCTGCTGTAGTATCTACTGTAGTATCTGATGTAGTCTCTACTGTAGTCTCTGCTGTAGTATCTGCTTTAGTCTCTACTGTAGTCTCTACTGTAGTCTCTACCAGACCACGTGAGCGGATCGGCGCGGCCGAGAAATCCGCTCTTCGCTCTTTAAAGCTTGGTCCGCTCCGCTAATCACTCATGTTGACCCCGCCCCCAAGTCGCTCTCCGCTCGCTCCCCGCTCACCTTGAATCGAGCGCTCCCCGCTCCCCGCGCCAGATCGCTCGGCAGTTTTTTTTCTTCTTTTTTTGGAGCATGGTGTAAATGAGCTCAAACTACAACAGTCTACACCCCCTGGGCCCCTTAACAATTGTTTGTATTGAGCCGCATTGTAATTGTAGCCATTCTGCAATGTTAAATAACGTTGTTTATCCATTCACTATCTCTATTAAGCGATGATAGGCTAGCCGAGCCACAATGCTATGGTCGCTGCCATTAACGTTAGCATGTAAGCTAACGTCAACAACAATGGCGTCGATATACTTTTTCTAACTGGAGTGAGTGTGGGCGTCTCTACAGTGACAAAGCCTGAACAAACAGCCTATCACAGGTTCACCCTTCTCATTGGTTGAAAATGGCCTTCATGTTTGTACATCGCCATCTGTTGCTTTGGCATTGTACTGCATGTATATATTACATCAGTGTTAAACCACTGTGAGCGGCCTGGAGTGGATTGGAGCGGAGGAGAACTCTCGCTCCGGACGTCGCGCCGACTCATTTTAAAACCCACTCCTCGCTCACGTCAAAACCGGCCGCTCCGCGCCCCGCGCCGCTCACGCTCCGATCCGCTCACATGCACTGGTCTCTACTGTAGTATCTGCTTTAGTCTCTACTGTATTCTCTACTGTAGTCTCTACTGTAGTATATTCTGTAGTCTCTACTGTAGTCTCTGCTGTAGTATCTGCTTTAGTCTCTACTGTAGTCTCTACTGTAGTCTCTACTGTAGTATATTCTGTAGTCTCTGCTGTAGTATCTACTGTAGTATCTGCTGTAGTATCTACTGTAGTCTCTACTGTAGTATCTGCTTTAGTCTCTACTGTAGTCTCTACTGTAGTCTCTACTGTAGTCTCTACTGTAGTATCTGCTGTAGTCTCTACTGTAGTCTCTGCTGTAGTCTCTGCTGTAGTCTCTACTGTAGTCTCTACTGTAGTCTCTACTGTAGTATCTGCTGTAGTCTCTACTGTAGTCTCTACTGTAGTCTCTACTGTAGTCGCTACTGTAGTATCTGCTTTAGTCTCTACTGTAGTCTCTACTGTAGTCTCTACTGTAGTATCTGCTGTAGTCTCTGCTGTAGTCTCTACTGTAGTATCTGCTGTAGTCTCTACTGTAGTCTCTACTGTAGTCTCTACTGTAGTATCTGCTGTAGTCTCTACTGTAGTCTCTACTGTAGTATCTGCTGTAGTCTCTACTGTAGTATCTGCTGTAGTCTCTACTGTAGTATCTGCTGTAGTCTCTGCTGTAGTCTCTACTGTAGTATCTGCTGTAGTCTCTACTGTAGTCTCTACTGTAGTATCTGCTGTAGTCTCTACTGTAGTCTCTACTGTAGTATCTGCTGTAGTCTCTACTGTAGTCTCTACTGTAGTATCTACTGTAGTCTCTACTGTAGTCTCTGCTGTAGTCTCTACTGTAGTCTCTGCTGTAGTCTCTACTGTAGTCTCTGCTGTAGTCTCTACTGTAGTATCTGCTGTAGTATCTACTGTAGTCTCTACTGTAGTCTCTGCTGTAGTCTCTACTGTAGTCTCTGCTGTAGTCTCTACTGTAGTATCTGCTGTAGTCTCTACTGTAGTCTCTACTGTAGTATCTGCTGTAGTCTCTACTGTAGTATCTGCTGTAGTCTCTACTGTAGTATCTGCTGTAGTCTCTACTGTAGTCTCTACTGTAGTCTCTACTGTAGTCTCTGCTGTAGTCTCTACTGTAGTATCTGCTGTAGTCTCTACTGTAGTCTCTACTGTAGTATCTGCTGTAGTCTCTACTGTAGTCTCTACTGTAGTCTCTACTGTAGTCTCTACTGTAGTATCTGCTGTAGTCTCTGTTGTAGTCTCTACTGTAGTCTCTACTGTAGTCTCTACTGTAGTATCTGCTGTAGTCTCTGCTGTAGTCTCTACTGTAGTCTCTACTGTAGTATCTGCTGTAGTCTCTACTGTAGTATCTGCTTTAGTCTCTACTGTAGTCTCTACTGTAGTCTCTACTGTAGTCTCTACTGTAGTATCTGCTGTAGTCTCTACTGTAGTCTCTGCTGTAGTCTCTGCTGTAGTCTCTACTGTAGTCTCTACTGTAGTCTCTACTGTAGTCTCTACTGTAGTATCTGCTGTAGTCTCTACTGTAGTCTCTACTGTAGTCTCTACTGTAGTCGCTACTGTAGTATCTGCTTTAGTCTCTACTGTAGTCTCTACTGTAGTCTCTACTGTAGTATCTGCTGTAGTCTCTGCTGTAGTCTCTACTGTAGTATCTGCTGTAGTCTCTACTGTAGTCTCTACTGTAGTCTCTACTGTAGTATCTGCTGTAGTCTCTACTGTAGTCTCTACTGTAGTATCTGCTGTAGTCTCTACTGTAGTATCTGCTGTAGTCTCTACTGTAGTATCTGCTGTAGTCTCTGCTGTAGTCTCTACTGTAGTATCTGCTGTAGTCTCTACTGTAGTCTCTACTGTAGTATCTGCTGTAGTCTCTACTGTAGTCTCTACTGTAGTATCTGCTGTAGTCTCTACTGTAGTCTCTACTGTAGTATCTACTGTAGTCTCTACTGTAGTCTCTGCTGTAGTCTCTACTGTAGTCTCTGCTGTAGTCTCTACTGTAGTCTCTGCTGTAGTCTCTACTGTAGTATCTGCTGTAGTATCTACTGTAGTCTCTACTGTAGTCTCTGCTGTAGTCTCTACTGTAGTCTCTGCTGTAGTCTCTACTGTAGTATCTGCTGTAGTCTCTACTGTAGTCTCTACTGTAGTATCTGCTGTAGTCTCTACTGTAGTATCTGCTGTAGTCTCTACTGTAGTATCTGCTGTAGTCTCTACTGTAGTCTCTACTGTAGTCTCTACTGTAGTCTCTGCTGTAGTCTCTACTGTAGTATCTGCTGTAGTCTCTACTGTAGTCTCTACTGTAGTATCTGCTGTAGTCTCTACTGTAGTCTCTACTGTAGTCTCTACTGTAGTCTCTACTGTAGTATCTGCTGTAGTCTCTGTTGTAGTCTCTACTGTAGTCTCTACTGTAGTCTCTACTGTAGTATCTGCTGTAGTCTCTGCTGTAGTCTCTACTGTAGTCTCTACTGTAGTATCTGCTGTAGTCTCTACTGTAGTCTCTGCTGTAATCTCTACTGTAGTCTCTACTGTAGTCTCTGATGTAGTATCTACTGTAGTCTCTACTGTAGTCTCTACTGTAGTCTCTACTGTAGTATCTGCTGTAGTCTCTGTTGTAGTATCTACTGTAGTCTCTACTGTAGTCTCTACTGTAGTCTCTACTGTAGTCTCTACTGTAGTATCTACTGTAGTCTCTGCTGTAGTCTCTACTGTAGTCTCTACTGTAGTCTTTACTGTAGTCTCCACTGTAGTCTCTACTGTAGTCTCTGCTGTAGTCTCTACTGTAGTCTCTACTGTAGTCTCTACTGTAGTATCTGCTGTAGTCTCTACTGTAGTCTCTACTGTAGTCTCTACTGTAGTCTCTACTGTAGTATCTGCTGTAGTCTCTACTGTAGTATATTCTGTAGTCTCTGCTGTAGTATCTACTGTAGTATCTGATGTAGTCTCTACTGTAGTCTCTGCTGTAGTATCTGCTTTAGTCTCTACTGTAGTCTCTACTGTAGTCTCTACTGTAGTATCTGCTTTAGTCTCTACTGTAGTCTCTACTGTAGTCTCTACTGTAGTATATTCTGTAGTCTCTACTGTAGTCTCTGCTGTAGTATCTGCTTTAGTCTCTACTGTAGTCTCTACTGTAGTCTCTGCTGTAGTCTCTACTGTAGTCTCTACTGTAGTATCTGCTGTAGTGTCTACTGTAGTCTCTACTGTAGTCTCTACTGTAGTCTCTGCTGTAGTATCTACTGTAGTCTCTACTGTAGTCTCTACTGTAGTCTCTACTGTAGTATCTGCTGTAGTCTCTGCTGTAGTATCTACTGTAGTCTCTACTGTAGTCTCTACTGTAGTCTCTACTGTAGTCTCTACTGTAGTATCTACTGTAGTCTCTGCTGTAGTCTCTACTGTAGTCTCTACTGTAGTCTCTACTGTAGTCTCCACTGTAGTCTCTACTGTAGTCTCTGCTGTAGTCTCTACTGTAGTCTCTACTGTAGTCTCTACTGTAGTATCTGCTGTAGTCTCTACTGTAGTCTCTACTGTAGTCTCTACTGTAGTCTCTACTGTAGTATCTGCTGTAGTCTCTACTGTAGTATATTCTGTAGTCTCTGCTGTAGTATCTACTGTAGTATCTGATGTAGTCTCTACTGTAGTCTCTGCTGTAGTATCTGCTTTAGTCTCTACTGTAGTCTCTACTGTAGTCTCTACTGTAGTATCTGCTTTAGTCTCTACTGTAGTCTCTACTGTAGTCTCTACTGTAGTATATTCTGTAGTCTCTACTGTAGTCTCTGCTGTAGTATCTGCTTTAGTCTCTACTGTAGTCTCTACTGTAGTCTCTGCTGTAGTCTCTACTGTAGTCTCTACTGTAGTATCTGCTGTAGTCTCTACTGTAGTCTCTACTGTAGTATCTGCTGTAGTCTCTGCTGTAGTCTCTACTGTAGTCTCTGCTGTAGTCTCTACTGTAGTCTCTACTGTAGTCTCTACTGTAGTATCTACTGTAGTACCTGCTGTAGTCTCTACTGTAGTCTCTACTGTAGTATCTGCTGTAGTACCTGCTGTAGTCTCTACTGTAGTCTCTGCTGTAGTCTCTACTGTAGTCTCTGCTGTAGTCTCTACTGTAGTCTCTACTGTAGTCTCTGCTGTAGTCTCTACTGTAGTCTCTACTGTAGTCTCTACTGTAGTATCTACTGTAGTACCTGCTGTAGTCTCTACTGTAGTCTCTACTGTAGTATATTCTGTAGTCTCTGCTGTAGTCTCTGCTGTAGTCTCTACTGTAGTCTCTACTGTAGTATCTGCTGTAGTCTCTACTGTAGTCTCTACTGTAGTCTCTACTGTAGTATCTGCTGTAGTCTCTACTGTAGTCTCTACTGTAGTCTCTGCTGTAGTCTCTACTGTAGTCTCTACTGTAGTATCTACTGTAGTACCTGCTGTAGTCTCTACTGTAGTCTCTACTGTAGTATATTCTGTAGTCTCTGCTGTAGTCTACTGTAGTCTCTACTGTAGTCTCTACTGTAGTATCTGCTGTAGTCTCTACTGTAGTCTCTACTGTAGTCTCTACTGTAGTATCTGCTTTAGTCTCTACTGTAGTCTATACTGTAGTATATTCTGTAGTGTCTGCTGTAGTCTCTACTGTAGTCTCTACTGTAGTCTCTACTGTAGTATCTGCTGTAGTATCTGCTTTAGTCTCTACTGTAGTCTCTACTGTAGTCTCTACTGTAGTATCTGCTTTAGTCTCTACTGTAGTCTCTACTGTAGTCTCTACTGTAGTATATTCTGTAGTCTCTACTGTAGTCTCTGCTGTAGTATCTGCTTTAGTCTCTACTGTAGTCTCTACTGTAGTCTCTGCTGTAGTCTCTACTGTAGTCTCTACTGTAGTATCTGCTGTAGTCTCTACTGTAGTCTCTACTGTAGTATCTGCTGTAGTCTCTGCTGTAGTCTCTACTGTAGTCTCTGCTGTAGTCTCTACTGTAGTCTCTACTGTAGTCTCTACTGTAGTATCTACTGTAGTACCTGCTGTAGTCTCTACTGTAGTCTCTACTGTAGTATCTGCTGTAGTACCTGCTGTAGTCTCTACTGTAGTCTCTGCTGTAGTCTCTACTGTAGTCTCTGCTGTAGTCTCTACTGTAGTCTCTACTGTAGTCTCTGCTGTAGTCTCTACTGTAGTCTCTACTGTAGTCTCTACTGTAGTATCTACTGTAGTACCTGCTGTAGTCTCTACTGTAGTCTCTACTGTAGTATATTCTGTAGTCTCTGCTGTAGTCTCTGCTGTAGTCTCTACTGTAGTCTCTACTGTAGTATCTGCTGTAGTCTCTACTGTAGTCTCTACTGTAGTCTCTACTGTAGTATCTGCTGTAGTCTCTACTGTAGTCTCTACTGTAGTCTCTGCTGTAGTCTCTACTGTAGTCTCTACTGTAGTATCTACTGTAGTACCTGCTGTAGTCTCTACTGTAGTCTCTACTGTAGTATATTCTGTAGTCTCTGCTGTAGTCTACTGTAGTCTCTACTGTAGTCTCTACTGTAGTATCTGCTGTAGTCTCTACTGTAGTCTCTACTGTAGTCTCTACTGTAGTATCTGCTTTAGTCTCTACTGTAGTCTATACTGTAGTATATTCTGTAGTGTCTGCTGTAGTCTCTACTGTAGTCTCTACTGTAGTCTCTACTGTAGTATCTGCTTTAGTCTCTACTGTAGTCTCTACTGTAGTCTCTACTGTAGTCTGCTGTAGTCTCTACTGTAGTCTCTACTGTAGTATCTACTGTAGTATCTGCTTTAGTCTCTACTGTAGTCTCTACTGCAGTATATTCTGTAGTCTCTGCTGTAGTCTCTACTGTAGTCTCTACTGTAGTCTCTACTGTAGTATATTCTGTATTATCTACTGTAGTATCTGCTGTAGTCTCTGCTGTAGTATCTGCTGTAATATCTACTGTAGTCTCTACTGTAGTATCTGCTGTAGTCTCTACTGTAGTCTCTACTGTAGTATCTGCTTTAGTCTCTACTGTAGTCTCTACTGTAGTATCTGCTGTAGTCTCTACTGTTGTCTCTACTGTAGTATCTACTGTAGTCTCTACTGTAGTATCTGCTGTAGTCTCTACTGTAGTCTCTACTGTAGTCTCTACTGTAGTATCTACTGTAGTATCTGCAGTAGTATCTGCTGTAGTCTCTACTGTAGTCTCTACTGTAGTCTCTACTGTAGTATCTGCTGTAGTCTCTACTGTAGTCTCTACTGTAGTCTCTACTGTAGTCTCTACTGTAGTATCTGCTGTAGTCTCTGCTGTAATCTCTACTGTAGTCTCTACTGTAGTCTCTACTGTAGTATCTACTGTAGTCTCTACTGTAGTCTCTACTGTAGTCTCTACTGTAGTCTCTACTGTAGTATCTGCTGTAGTCTCTGCTGTAATCTCTACTGTAGTCTCTACTGTAGTATCTACTGTAGTCTCTACTGTAGTCTCTGCTGTAGTCTCTACTGTAGTCTCTACTGTAGTATCTGCTGTAGTCTCTACTGTAGTCTCTACTGTAGTCTCTACTGTAGTCTCTGCTGTAGTCTCTACTGTAGTCTCTACTGTAGTCTCTGCTGTAGTCTCTACTGTAGTCTCTACTGTAGTATCTACTGTAGTACCTGCTGTAGTATCTGCTGTAGTCTCTACTGTAGTCTCTACTGTAGTCTCTACTGTAGTATATTCTGTAGTCTCTGCTGTAGTCTCTGCTGTAGTCTCTACTGTAGTCTCTGCTGTAGTCTACTGTAGTCTCTACTGTAGTCTCTACTGTAGTATCTGCTGTAGTCTCTACTGTAGTCTCTACTGTAGTCTCTACTGTAGTCTCTACTGTAGTATCTGCTTTAGTCTCTACTGTAGTCTCTACTGTAGTATATTCTGTAGTATCTGCTGTAGTCTCTACTGTAGTCTCTACTGTAGTCTCTACTGTAGTATCTGCTTTAGTCTCTACTGTAGTCTCTACTGTAGTCTCTACTGTAGTCTGCTGTAGTCTCTACTGTAGTCTCTACTGTAGTATATTCTGTAGTCTCTGCTGTAGTCTCTACTGTAGTCTCTACTGTAGTATCTGCTTTAGTCTCTACTGTAGTCTCTACTGTAGTATCTACTGTAGTATCTACTGTAGTCTCTACTGTAGTCTCTACTGTAGTATCTGCTGTAGTCTCTACTGTAGTCTCTACTGTAGTATCTACTGTAGTCTCTACTGTAGTCTCTACTGTAGTCTCTACTGTAGTATCTGCTGTAGTCTCTACTGTAGTCTCTACTGTAGTCTCTACTGTAGTATCTACTGTAGTCTCTACTGTAGTCTCTACTGTAGTATCTACTGTAGTCTCTACTGTAGTCTCTACTGTAGTCTCTACTGTAGTCTCTGCTGTAGTCTCTGCTGTAATCTCTACTGTAGTCTCTACTGTAGTATCTACTGTAGTCTCTACTGTAGTCTCTGCTGTAGTCTCTACTGTAGTATCTGCTGTAGTCTCTACTGTAGTATATTCTGTAGTCTCTGCTGTAGTATCTACTGTAGTATCTGATGTAGTCTCTACTGTAGTCTCTGCTGTAGTATCTGCTTTAGTCTCTACTGTAGTCTCTACTGTAGTATCTGCTTTAGTCTCTACTGTAGTCTCTACTGTAGTCTCTACTGTAGTATATTCTGTAGTCTCTACTGTAGTCTCTGCTGTAGTATCTGCTTTAGTCTCTACTGTAGTCTCTACTGTAGTCTCTGCTGTAGTCTCTACTGTAGTCTCTACTGTAGTATCTGCTGTAGTCTCTACTGTAGTCTCTACTGTAGTATCTGCTGTAGTCTCTGCTGTAGTCTCTACTGTAGTATCTGCTGTAGTCTCTACTGTAGTCTCTACTGTAGTCTCTACTGTAGTATCTACTGTAGTACCTGCTGTAGTCTCTACTGTAGTCTCTACTGTAGTATCTGCTGTAGTACCTGCTGTAGTCTCTACTGTAGTCTCTGCTGTAGTCTCTACTGTAGTCTCTGCTGTAGTCTCTACTGTAGTCTCTACTGTAGTCTCTGCTGTAGTCTCTACTGTAGTCTCCACTGTAGTCTCTACTGTAGTATCTACTGTAGTACCTGCTGTAGTCTCTACTGTAGTCTCTACTGTAGTCTCTACTGTAGTCTCTGCTGTAGTCTCTACTGTAGTCTCTACTGTAGTATCTGCTGTAGTACCTGCTGTAGTCTCTACTGTAGTCTCTACTGTAGTATATTCTGTAGTCTCTGCTGTAGTCTACTGTAGTCTCTACTGTAGTCTCTACTGTAGTATCTGCTGTAGTCTCTACTGTAGTCTCTACTGTAGTCTCTACTGTAGTATCTGCTTTAGTCTCTACTGTAGTCTATACTGTAGTCTCTACTGTAGTATATTCTGTAGTGTCTGCTGTAGTCTCTACTGTAGTCTCTACTGTAGTCTCTACTGTAGTCTCTATTGTAGTATCTGCTTTAGTCTCTACTGTAGTCTCTACTGTAGTCTCTACTGTAGTCTGCTGTAGTCTCTACTGTAGTCTCTACTGTAGTATCTACTGTAGTATCTGCTTTAGTCTCTACTGTAGTCTCTACTGCAGTATATTCTGTAGTCTCTGCTGTAGTCTCTACTGTAGTCTCTACTGTAGTCTCTACTGTAGTATCTGCTGTAGTCTCTACTGTAGTCTCTACTGTAGTATCTGCTGTAGTCTCTACTGTAGTCTCTACTGTAGTCTCTACTGTAGTCTCTGCTGTAGTCTCTACTGTAGTCTCTACTGTAGTATCTACTGTAGTACCTGCTGTAGTCTCTACTGTAGTCTCTACTGTAGTATATTCTGTAGTCTCTGCTGTAGTCTACTGTAGTCTCTACTGTAGTCTCTACTGTAGTATCTGCTGTAGTCTCTACTGTAGTCTCTACTGTAGTCTCTACTGTAGTATCTGCTTTAGTCTCTACTGTAGTCTATACTGTAGTCTCTACTGTAGTATATTCTGTAGTGTCTGCTGTAGTCTCTACTGTAGTCTCTACTGTAGTCTCTACTGTAGTCTCTACTGTAGTATCTGCTTTAGTCTCTACTGTAGTCTCTACTGTAGTCTCTACTGTAGTCTGCTGTAGTCTCTACTGTAGTCTCTACTGTAGTATCTACTGTATTATCTGCTTTAGTCTCTACTGTAGTCTCTACTGCAGTATATTCTGTAGTCTCTGCTGTAGTCTCTACTGTAGTCTCTACTGTAGTCTCTACTGTAGTATATTCTGTAGTATCTACTGTAGTATCTGCTGTAGTCTCTGCTGTAGTATCTGCTGTAATATCTACTGTAGTCTCTACTGTAGTATCTGCTGTAGTCTCTACTGTAGTCTCTACTGTAGTATCTGCTTTAGTCTCTACTGTAGTCTCTACTGTAGTCTCTACTGTAGTATATTCTGTAGTCTCTACTGTAGTCTCTGCTGTAGTATCTGCTTTAGTCTCTACTGTAGTCTCTACTGTAGTCTCTGCTGTAGTCTCTACTGTAGTCTCTACTGTAGTATCTGCTGTAGTCTCTACTGTAGTCTCTACTGTAGTATCTGCTGTAGTCTCTGCTGTAGTCTCTACTGTAGTCTCTGCTGTAGTCTCTACTGTAGTCTCTACTGTAGTCTCTACTGTAGTATCTACTGTAGTACCTGCTGTAGTCTCTACTGTAGTCTCTACTGTAGTATCTGCTGTAGTACCTGCTGTAGTCTCTACTGTAGTCTCTGCTGTAGTCTCTACTGTAGTCTCTGCTGTAGTCTCTACTGTAGTCTCTACTGTAGTCTCTGCTGTAGTCTCTACTGTAGTCTCCACTGTAGTCTCTACTGTAGTATCTACTGTAGTACCTGCTGTATTCTCTACTGTAGTCTCTACTGTAGTATATTCTGTAGTCTCTGCTGTAGTCTCTGCTGTAGTCTCTACTGTAGTCTCTACTGTAGTATCTGCTGTAGTCTCTACTGTAGTCTCTACTGTAGTCTCTACTGTAGTGTCTGCTGTAGTCTCTACTGTAGTCTCTACTGTAGTCTCTGCTGTAGTCTCTACTGTAGTCTCTACTGTAGTATCTACTGTAGTACCTGCTGTAGTCTCTACTGTAGTCTCTACTGTAGTATATTCTGTAGTCTCTGCTGTAGTCTACTGTAGTCTCTACTGTAGTCTCTACTGTAGTATCTGCTGTAGTCTCTACTGTAGTCTCTACTGTAGTCTCTACTGTAGTATCTGCTTTAGTCTCTACTGTAGTCTATACTGTAGTCTCTACTGTAGTATATTCTGTAGTGTCTGCTGTAGTCTCTACTGTAGTCTCTACTGTAGTCTCTACTGTAGTCTCTATTGTAGTATCTGCTTTAGTCTCTACTGTAGTCTCTACTGTAGTCTCTACTGTAGTCTGCTGTAGTCTCTACTGTAGTCTCTACTGTAGTATCTACTGTAGTATCTGCTTTAGTCTCTACTGTAGTCTCTACTGCAGTATATTCTGTAGTCTCTGCTGTAGTCTCTACTGTAGTCTCTACTGTAGTCTCTACTGTAGTATCTGCTGTAGTCTCTACTGTAGTCTCTACTGTAGTCTCTACTGTAGTATCTGCTGTAGTCTCTACTGTAGTCTCTACTGTAGTCTCTACTGTAGTCTCTGCTGTAGTCTCTACTGTAGTCTCTACTGTAGTATCTACTGTAGTACCTGCTGTAGTCTCTACTGTAGTCTCTACTGTAGTATATTCTGTAGTCTCTGCTGTAGTCTACTGTAGTCTCTACTGTAGTCTCTACTGTAGTATCTGCTGTAGTCTCTACTGTAGTCTCTACTGTAGTCTCTACTGTAGTATCTGCTTTAGTCTCTACTGTAGTCTATACTGTAGTCTCTACTGTAGTATATTCTGTAGTGTCTGCTGTAGTCTCTACTGTAGTCTCTACTGTAGTCTCTACTGTAGTCTCTACTGTAGTATCTGCTTTAGTCTCTACTGTAGTCTCTACTGTAGTCTCTACTGTAGTCTGCTGTAGTCTCTACTGTAGTCTCTACTGTAGTATCTACTGTATTATCTGCTTTAGTCTCTACTGTAGTCTCTACTGCAGTATATTCTGTAGTCTCTGCTGTAGTCTCTACTGTAGTCTCTACTGTAGTCTCTACTGTAGTATATTCTGTAGTATCTACTGTAGTATCTGCTGTAGTCTCTGCTGTAGTATCTGCTGTAATATCTACTGTAGTCTCTACTGTAGTATCTGCTGTAGTCTCTACTGTAGTCTCTACTGTAGTATCTGCTTTAGTCTCTACTGTAGTCTCTACTGTAGTCTCTACTGTAGTATATTCTGTAGTCTCTACTGTAGTCTCTGCTGTAGTATCTGCTTTAGTCTCTACTGTAGTCTCTACTGTAGTCTCTGCTGTAGTCTCTACTGTAGTCTCTACTGTAGTATCTGCTGTAGTCTCTACTGTAGTCTCTACTGTAGTATCTGCTGTAGTCTCTGCTGTAGTCTCTACTGTAGTCTCTGCTGTAGTCTCTACTGTAGTCTCTACTGTAGTCTCTACTGTAGTATCTACTGTAGTACCTGCTGTAGTCTCTACTGTAGTCTCTACTGTAGTATCTGCTGTAGTACCTGCTGTAGTCTCTACTGTAGTCTCTGCTGTAGTCTCTACTGTAGTCTCTGCTGTAGTCTCTACTGTAGTCTCTACTGTAGTCTCTGCTGTAGTCTCTACTGTAGTCTCCACTGTAGTCTCTACTGTAGTATCTACTGTAGTACCTGCTGTATTCTCTACTGTAGTCTCTACTGTAGTATATTCTGTAGTCTCTGCTGTAGTCTCTGCTGTAGTCTCTACTGTAGTCTCTACTGTAGTATCTGCTGTAGTCTCTACTGTAGTCTCTACTGTAGTCTCTACTGTAGTGTCTGCTGTAGTCTCTACTGTAGTCTCTACTGTAGTCTCTGCTGTAGTCTCTACTGTAGTCTCTACTGTAGTATCTACTGTAGTACCTGCTGTAGTCTCTACTGTAGTCTCTACTGTAGTATATTCTGTAGTCTCTGCTGTAGTCTACTGTAGTCTCTACTGTAGTCTCTACTGTAGTATCTGCTGTAGTCTCTACTGTAGTCTCTACTGTAGTCTCTACTGTAGTATCTGCTTTAGTCTCTACTGTAGTCTATACTGTAGTCTCTACTGTAGTATATTCTGTAGTGTCTGCTGTAGTCTCTACTGTAGTCTCTACTGTAGTCTCTACTGTAGTCTCTATTGTAGTATCTGCTTTAGTCTCTACTGTAGTCTCTACTGTAGTCTCTACTGTAGTCTGCTGTAGTCTCTACTGTAGTCTCTACTGTAGTATCTACTGTAGTATCTGCTTTAGTCTCTACTGTAGTCTCTACTGCAGTATATTCTGTAGTCTCTGCTGTAGTCTCTACTGTAGTCTCTACTGTAGTCTCTACTGTAGTATCTGCTGTAGTCTCTACTGTAGTCTCTACTGTAGTCTCTACTGTAGTATCTGCTGTAGTCTCTACTGTAGTCTCTACTGTAGTCTCTACTGTAGTCTCTGCTGTAGTCTCTACTGTAGTCTCTACTGTAGTATCTACTGTAGTACCTGCTGTAGTCTCTACTGTAGTCTCTACTGTAGTATATTCTGTAGTCTCTGCTGTAGTCTACTGTAGTCTCTACTGTAGTCTCTACTGTAGTATCTGCTGTAGTCTCTACTGTAGTCTCTACTGTAGTCTCTACTGTAGTATCTGCTTTAGTCTCTACTGTAGTCTATACTGTAGTCTCTACTGTAGTATATTCTGTAGTGTCTGCTGTAGTCTCTACTGTAGTCTCTACTGTAGTCTCTACTGTAGTCTCTACTGTAGTATCTGCTTTAGTCTCTACTGTAGTCTCTACTGTAGTCTGCTGTAGTCTCTACTGTAGTCTCTACTGTAGTATCTACTGTATTATCTGCTTTAGTCTCTACTGTAGTCTCTACTGCAGTATATTCTGTAGTCTCTGCTGTAGTCTCTACTGTAGTCTCTACTGTAGTATATTCTGTAGTATCTACTGTAGTATCTGCTGTAGTCTCTGCTGTAGTATCCGCTGTAATATCTACTGTAGTCTCTACTGTAGTATCTGCTGTAGTCTCTACTGTAGTCTCTACTGTAGTATCTGCTTTAGTCTCTACTGTAGTCTCTACTGTAGTATCTGCTGTAGTCTCTACTGTAGTCTCTACTGTAGTATCTACTGTAGTCTCTACTGTAGTATCTGCTGTAGTCTCTACTGTAGTCTCTACTGTAGTATCTACTGTAGTATCTGCTGTAGTCTCTGCTGTAGTCTCTACTGTAGTCTCTACTGTAGTCTCTACTGTAGTATCTGCTGTAGTCTCTACTGTAGTCTCTACTGTAGTCTCTACTGTAGTCTCTACTGTAGTCTCTGATGTAGTCTCTACTGTAGTCTCTACTGTAGTATCTGCTGTAGTCTCTGCTGTAATCTCTACTGTAGTCTCTACTGTAGTCTCTACTGTAGTATCTACTGTAGTCTCTACTGTAGTCTCTACTGTAGTCTCTACTGTAGTAGCTGCTGTAGTCTCTGCTGTAATCTCTACTGTAGTCTCTACTGTAGTATCTACTGTAGTCTCTACTGTAGTCTCTACTGTAGTCTCTGCTGTAGTCTCTACTGTAGTCTCTACTGTAGTCTCTGCTGTAGTCTCTACTGTAGTCTCTACTGTAGTCTCTACTGTAGTATCTACTGTAGTACCTGCTGTAGTATCTGCTGTAGTCTCTACTGTAGTCTCTACTGTAGTCTCTACTGTAGTATATTCTGTAGTCTCTGCTGTAGTCTCTGCTGTAGTCTCTACTGTAGTCTCTGCTGTAGTCTACTGTAGTCTCTACTGTAGTCTCTACTGTAGTATCTGCTGTAGTCTCTACTGTAGTCTCTACTGTAGTCTCTACTGTAGTATCTGCTTTAGTCTCTACTGTAGTCTCTACTGTAGTATATTCTGTAGTATCTGCTGTAGTCTCTACTGTAGTATCTACTGTAGTCTCTACTGTAGTCTCTACTGTAGTATCTGCTTTAGTCTCTACTGTAGTCTCTACTGTAGTCTCTACTGTAGTCTGCTGTAGTCTCTACTGTAGTCTCTACTGTAGTATATTCTGTAGTCTCTGCTGTAGTCTCTACTGTAGTCTCTACTGTAGTATCTGCTTTAGTCTCTACTGTAGTCTCTACTGTAGTATCTACTGTAGTCTCTACTGTAGTCTCTACTGTAGTATCTGCTGTAGTCTCTACTGTAGTCTCTACTGTAGTATCTACTGTAGTCTCTACTGTAGTCTCTACTGTAGTCTCTACTGTAGTATCTGCTGTAGTCTCTACTGTAGTCTCTACTGTAGTCTCTACTGTAGTATCTACTGTAGTCTCTACTGTAGTCTCTACTGTAGTATCTACTGTAGTCTCTACTGTAGTCTCTACTGTAGTCTCTGCTGTAGTCTCTGCTGTAATCTCTACTGTAGTCTCTACTGTAGTATCTACTGTAGTCTCTACTGTAGTCTCTGCTGTAGTCTCTACTGTAGTCTCTACTGTAGTATCTGCTGTAGTCTCTACTGTAGTCTCTACTGTAGTCTCTACTGTAGTCTCTGCTGTAGTCTCTACTGTAGTCTCTACTGTAGTCTCTGCTGTAGTCTCTACTGTAGTCTCTACTGTAGTCTCTACTGTAGTATCTACTGTAGTACCTGCTGTAGTATCTGCTGTAGTCTCTACTGTAGTCTCTACTGTAGTCTCTACTGTAGTCTCTACTGTAGTATATTCTGTAGTCTCTGCTGTAGTCTCTGCTGTAGTCTCTACTGTAGTCTCTGCTGTAGTCTACTGTAGTATCTACTGTAGTCTCTACTGTAGTATCTGCTGTAGTCTCTACTGTAGTCTCTACTGTAGTCTCTACTGTAGTCTCTACTGTAGTATCTGCTTTAGTCTCTACTGTAGTCTCTACTGTAGTATATTCTGTAGTATCTGCTGTAGTCTCTACTGTAGTATCTACTGTAGTCTCTACTGTAGTCTCTACTGTAGTATCTACTGTAGTCTCTACTGTAGTCTCTACTGTAGTCTCTGCTGTAGTCTCTGCTGTAATCTCTACTGTAGTCTCTACTGTAGTATCTACTGTAGTCTCTACTGTAGTCTCTGCTGTAGTCTCTACTGTAGTCTCTACTGTAGTATCTGCTGTAGTCTCTACTGTAGTCTCTACTGTAGTCTCTACTGTAGTCTCTGCTGTAGTCTCTACTGTAGTCTCTACTGTAGTCTCTGCTGTAGTCTCTACTGTAGTCTCTACTGTAGTCTCTACTGTAGTATCTACTGTAGTACCTGCTGTAGTATCTGCTGTAGTCTCTACTGTAGTCTCTACTGTAGTCTCTACTGTAGTCTCTACTGTAGTATATTCTGTAGTCTCTGCTGTAGTCTCTGCTGTAGTCTCTACTGTAGTCTCTGCTGTAGTCTACTGTAGTATCTACTGTAGTCTCTACTGTAGTATCTGCTGTAGTCTCTACTGTAGTCTCTACTGTAGTCTCTACTGTAGTCTCTACTGTAGTATCTGCTTTAGTCTCTACTGTAGTCTCTACTGTAGTATATTCTGTAGTATCTGCTGTAGTCTCTACTGTAGTATCTACTGTAGTCTCTACTGTAGTCTCTACTGTAGTATCTGCTTTAGTCTCTACTGTAGTCTCTACTGTAGTCTCTACTGTAGTCTGCTGTAGTCTCTACTGTAGTCTCTACTGTAGTATATTCTGTAGTCTCTGCTGTAGTATCTGCTGTAGTCTCTACTGTAGTCTCTACTGTAGTCTCTACTGTAGTATCTGCTTTAGTCTCTACTGTAGTCTCTACTGTAGTATATTCTGTAGTATCTGCTGTAGTCTCTACTGTAGTATCTACTGTAGTCTCTACTGTAGTTTCTACTGTAGTATCTGCTTTATTCTCTACTGTAGTCTCTACTGTAGTCTCTACTGTAGTCTGCTGTAGTCTCTACTGTAGTCGCTACTGTAGTATATTCTGTAGTCTCTGCTGTAGTCTCTACTGTAGTCTCTACTGTAGTATCTGCTTTAGTCTCTACTGTAGTCTCTACTGTAGTATCTACTGTAGTCTCTACTGTAGTCTCTACTGTAGTCTCTACTGTAGTATCTGCTGTAGTCTCTACTGTAGTCTCTACTGTAGTATCTACTGTAGTCTCTACTGTAGTCTCTACTGTAGTCTCTACTGTAGTATCTGCTGTAGTCTCTACTGTAGTCTCTACTGTAGTATCTACTGTAGTCTCTACTGTAGTCTCTACTGTAGTATCTACTGTAGTCTCTACTGTAGTCTCTACTGTAGTCTCTGCTGTAGTCTCTGCTGTAATCTCTACTGTAGTCTCTACTGTAGTATCTACTGTAGTCTCTACTGTAGTCTCTGCTGTAGTCTCTACTGTAGTCTCTACTGTAGTATCTGCTGTAGTCTCTACTGTAGTCTCTACTGTAGTCTCTACTGTAGTCTCTGCTGTAGTCTCTACTGTAGTCTCTACTGTAGTCTCTGCTGTAGTCTCTACTGTAGTCTCTACTGTAGTCTCTACTGTAGTATCTACTGTAGTACCTGCTGTAGTATCTGCTGTAGTCTCTACTGTAGTCTCTACTGTAGTCTCTACTGTAGTCTCTACTGTAGTATATTCTGTAGTCTCTGCTGTAGTCTCTGCTGTAGTCTCTACTGTAGTCTCTGCTGTAGTCTACTGTAGTCTCTACTGTAGTCTCTACTGTAGTATCTGCTGTAGTCTCTACTGTAGTCTCTACTGTAGTCTCTACTGTAGTCTCTACTGTAGTATCTGCTTTAGTCTCTACTGTAGTCTCTACTGTAGTATATTCTGTAGTATCTGCTGTAGTCTCTACTGTAGTATCTACTGTAGTCTCTACTGTAGTCTCTACTGTAGTATCTGCTTTAGTCTCTACTGTAGTCTCTACTGTAGTCTCTACTGTAGTCTGCTGTAGTCTCTACTGTAGTCTCTACTGTAGTATATTCTGTAGTCTCTGCTGTAGTCTCTACTGTAGTCTCTACTGTAGTATCTGCTTTAGTCTCTACTGTAGTCTCTACTGTAGTATCTACTGTAGTCTCTACTGTAGTCTCTACTGTAGTATCTGCTGTAGTCTCTACTGTAGTCTCTACTGTAGTATCTGCTGTAGTATCTGCTGTAGTCTCTACTGTAGTATCTGCTGTAGTCTCTACTGTAGTCTCTACTGTAGTCTCTACTGTAGTATCTGCTGTAGTCTCTACTGTAGTCTCTACTGTAGTCTCTACTGTAGTCTCTGCTGTAGTCTCTACTGTAGTCTCTGCTGTAGTCTCTACTGTAGTCTCTACTGTAGTCTCTGCTGTAGTCTCTACTGTAGTCTCTGCTGTAGTCTCTACTGTAGTCTCTACTGTAGTCTCTACTGTAGTCTCTACTGTAGTATCTGCTGTAGTCTCTACTGTAGTATCTGCTGTAGTCTCTACTGTAGTCTCTACTGTAGTCTCTACTGTAGTATCTGCTGTAGTCTCTACTGTAGACTACTGTAGTCTCTACTGTAGTCTCTACTGTAGGCTCTACTGTAGTCTCTACTGTAATCTCTACTGTAGTCTCTACTGTAGTATCTACTGTAGTCTCTACTGTAGTCTCTACTGTAGTATCTGCTGTAGTCTCTGCTGTAGTCTCTGCTGTAGTCTCTACTGTAGTCTCTACTGTAGTCTCTGCTGTAGTCTGCTGTAGTCTCTACTGTAGTCTCTACTGTAGTCTCTGCTGTAGTCTCTACTGTAGTCTCTACTGTAGTCTCTACTGTAGTCTCTACTGTAGTATCTGCTGTAGTCTCTACTGTAGACTACTGTAGTCTCTACTGTAGTCTCTACTGTAGGCTCTACTGTAGTCTCTACTGTAATCTCTACTGTAGTCTCTACTGTAGTATCTACTGTAGTCTCTACTGTAGTCTCTACTGTAGTATCTGCTGTAGTCTCTGCTGTAGTCTCTGCTGTAGTCTCTACTGTAGTCTCTACTGTAGTCTCTGCTGTAGTCTGCTGTAGTCTCTACTGTAGTCTCTACTGTAGTCTCTGCTGTAGTCTCTACTGTAGTCTCTACTGTAGTCTGCTGTAGTCTACTGTAGTCTCTACTGTAGTCTCTACTGTAGTCTCTACTGTAGTATCTACTGTAGTCTCTGCTGTAGTCTCTACTGTAGTCTCTACTGTAGTCTCTACTGTAGTCTCTACTGTAGTATCTACTGTAGTCTCTACTGTAGTCTGCTGTAGTCTCTACTGTAGTCTCTACTGTAGTCTCTACTGTAGTCTCTGCTGTAGTCTCTACTGTAGTCTCTACTGTAGTTTCTACTGTAGTCTCTGCTGTAGTCTACTGTAGTCTCTACTGTAGTCTCTGCTGTAGTATCTACTGTAGGATCTGCTGTAGTCTACTGTAGTCTCTACTGTAGTCTCTGCTGTAGTCTCTACTGTAGTATCTGCTGTAGTCTCTACTGTAATCTCTACTGTAGTCTCTACTGTAGTATCTACTGTAGTCTCTACTGTAGTCTCTACTGTAGTATCTGCTGTAGTCTCTGCTGTAGTCTCTGCTGTAGTCTCTACTGTAGTCTCTACTGTAGTCTCTGCTGTAGTCTGCTGTAGTCTCTACTGTAGTCTCTACTGTAGTCTCTGCTGTAGTCTCTACTGTAGTCTCTACTGTAGTCTCTACTGTAGTCTCTACTGTAGTATCTGCTGTAGTCTCTACTGTAGACTACTGTAGTCTCTACTGTAGTCTCTACTGTAGGCTCTACTGTAGTCTCTACTGTAATCTCTACTGTAGTCTCTACTGTAGTATCTACTGTAGTCTCTACTGTAGTCTCTACTGTAGTATCTGCTGTAGTCTCTGCTGTAGTCTCTGCTGTAGTCTCTACTGTAGTCTCTACTGTAGTCTCTGCTGTAGTCTGCTGTAGTCTCTACTGTAGTCTCTACTGTAGTCTCTGCTGTAGTCTCTACTGTAGTCTCTACTGTAGTCTGCTGTAGTCTACTGTAGTCTCTACTGTAGTCTCTACTGTAGTCTCTACTGTAGTATCTACTGTAGTCTCTGCTGTAGTCTCTACTGTAGTCTCTACTGTAGTCTCTACTGTAGTCTCTACTGTAGTATCTACTGTAGTCTCTACTGTAGTCTGCTGTAGTCTCTACTGTAGTCTCTACTGTAGTCTCTACTGTAGTCTCTGCTGTAGTCTCTACTGTAGTCTCTACTGTAGTTTCTACTGTAGTCTCTGCTGTAGTCTACTGTAGTCTCTACTGTAGTCTCTGCTGTAGTATCTACTGTAGGATCTGCTGTAGTCTACTGTAGTCTCTACTGTAGTCTCTGCTGTAGTCTCTACTGTAGTATCTGCTGTAGTCTCTACTGTAGTCTCTACTGTAGTCTCTACTGTAGTCTCTACTGTAGTCTCTGCTGTAGTCTCTACTGTAGTCTCTGCTGTAGTCTCTACTGTAGTCTCTGCTGTAGTCTCTACTGTAGTCTCTGCTGTAGTCTCTACTGTAGTCTCTGCTGTAGTCTCTACTGTAGTATCTGCTGTAGTCTCTACTGTAGTCTCTGCTGTAGTATCTACTGTAGTATCTGCTGTAGTCTCTACTGTAGTCTCTACTGTAGTCTCTACTGTAGTCTCTACTGTAGTCTCTGCTGTAGTCTACTGTAGTCTCTACTGTAGTCTCTACTGTAGTCTCTACTGTAGTCTCTACTGTAGTATCTACTGTAGTCTCTACTGTAGTCTCTACTGTAGTATCTACTGTAGTCTCTGCTGTAGTCTCTACTGTAGTCTCTGCTGTAGTCTCTACTGTAGTATCTGCTGTAGTCTCTACTGTAGTCTCTACTGTAGTCTCTACTGTAGTCTCTACTGTAGTCTCTACTGTAGTATCTGCTGTAGTCTCTACTGTAGACTACTGTAGTCTCTACTGTAGGCTCTACTGTAGTCTCTACTGTAATCTCTACTGTAGTCTCTACTGTAGTATCTACTGTAGTCTCTACTGTAGTATCTACTGTAGTATCTGCTGTAGTCTCTGCTGTAGTCTCTGCTGTAGTCTCTACTGTAGTCTCTACTGTAGTCTCTACTGTAGTCTCTGCTGTAGTCTGCTGTAGTCTCTACTGTAGTCTCTACTGTAGTCTCTGCTGTAGTCTCTACTGTAGTCTCTACTGTAGTCTGCTGTAGTCTCTACTGTAGTCTCTACTGTAGTATCTACTGTAGTCTCTACTGTAGTCTCTGCTGTAGTCTCTACTGTAGTCTCTACTGTAGTCTCTACTGTAGTCTCTACTGTAGTATCTACTGTAGTCTCTACTGTAGTCTGCTGTAGTCTCTACTGTAGTCTCTACTGTAGTCTCTACTGTAGTCTCTGCTGTAGTCTCTACTGTAGTCTCTACTGTAGTTTCTACTGTAGTCTCTGCTGTAGTCTACTGTAGTCTCTACTGTAGTCTCTGCTGTAGTATCTACTGTAGTATCTGCTGTAGTCTCTACTGTAGTCTCTACTGTAGTCTCTGTTGTAGTCTCTACTGTAGTATCTGCTGTAGTCTCTACTGTAGTCTCTGCTGTAGTCTCTACTGTAGTCTCTACTGTAGTCTCTACTGCAGTCTCTGCTGTAGTCTCTACTGTAGTATCTGCTGTAGTCTCTACTGTAGTCTCTACTGTAGTCTCTGCTGTAGTCTCTACTGTAGTCTCTGCTGTAGTCTCTGCTGTAGTCTCTACTGTAGTCTCTACTGTAGTATCTGCTGTAGTCTCTACTGTAGTCTCTACTGTAGTCTCTACTGTAGACTACTGTAGTCTCTACTGTAGTCTCTACCGTAGTCTCTACCGTAATCTCTACTGTAGTCTCTACTGTAGTCTCTACTGTAGTCTCTACTGTAGTCTGCTGTAGTCTCTACTGTAGTATATTCTGTATTCTCTGCTGTAGTCTCTACTGTATTCTCTACTGTAGTCTCTACTGTAGTCTCTACTGTAGTCTCTGCTGTAGTCTCTGCTGTAGTCTCTACTGTAGTCTCTACTGTAGTCTCTGCTGTAGTCTCTGCTGTAGTCTCTACTGTAGTATCTGCTGTAGTATCTGCTGTAGTCTCTACTGTAGTCTCTACTGTAGTATCTGCTGTAGTCTCTACTGTAGTCTCTACTGTAGTCTCTACTGTAGTCTCTACTGTAGTATCTACTGTAGTATCTGCTGTAGTCTCTACTGTAGTATCTGCTGTAATCTCTACTGTAGTCTCTACTGTAGTCTGCTGTATAGTCTCTGCTGTAGTCTCTACTGTAGTCTCTGCTGTAGTCTCTACTGTAGAATCTGCTGTAGTCTACTGTAGTCTCTACTGTAGTAT
>NC_140167.1:54989048-55106548 GCF_963971535.1 Notolepis coatsorum
GTTAAGTCTTTGTCTTGACGGTAGAAAAGAACACACTGTGTTATCTTTCCTGTGACACCGCAGAAGATCCTCCCCCAGCGCCCTGATTCCAGCCCCCCCCTCGCCCTCCCGCTCCCCCCATCTTCTCCTCTAATGACTCTGGCCCTCCACCTTGGCGAGGCGGCAAGGACACACCACCTCAAGCACGCCACCTCACAAGGACAGTGAAACACGTGTGGGAGAACGAGAGAAAACAAGAATGACAGAATGAGAGAAAGAAAAGAGGAAAACAAATTAAATAAAACAAAACATGAATGTGTGCTATAAAGATGGAGAGCAGGAAAGGTGTGTGTGTGTGTGTGTGTGTGTGTGTGTGTGTGTGTGTGTGTGTGTGTGTGTGTGTGTGTGTGTGTGTGTGTGTGTGTGTGTGTGTGTGTGTGTGTGTGTGTGTGTGTGTGTGTGTGTGTGTGTGTGTGTGTGTGTGTGTGTGTCTGTCTGTCTAGGGGAGGGGGGAGCAGGGTAAGGCAGGCCAACCCTGTGTTAATTACCCCCCTCAAGGCTTTACATGTGGGTCCACTCCATGGCCATGTCTCATTGAGTCAACACATTCAACTCTAGAAACTGTGTTGTAAGTCACATTTTCTTTGTTAAAATAAGTGGTGTACATGTTAAAATAATAGCGCTACATTCCAATAGCCGTCACTGATACGTTTGGTCAGTAACATGGGTCTCCCAGTCCTTCCGATCTGCAGTAAACAGAAAATAGTTTTTCTGGTATCCCGTTCCCACTTTATCCAATCAGGAGAGAGAACTCCACACTGCAAAAATTGTCTGACAAAAATAACAAATAAAAGCAAATTATGTCCTTGAAACAAGTAAAATATTTTGCCAGTGTAGTAAGCAAATTTGGCTCGGCAACATTGTTTTGAAATATCTAGGGTTCTGATTGAATGTATTTTCTATTTACTGCAGAGCGGAGGGACTGGGAGACCCATGTTACTGACCAGACACTCTATATCAGTGATGGCTGTTGGAATGTAGCTATTTAACACGTAGTAAAAAACACCTTTAAGTGGTCTGCACACGGCGGGTGACCGACGTCGCCTGGCGATGCGATTGTCTGTCGCTCAACGACAATCGCCTGGCCCCCCACACCAGAGCCGACCGTCGCTCTGTCTAGCTGGGGGTGTGGTTACTTGTTTCCCCCCGGAGGGAGATATCAGAGTGAAATGAATGAATGAAAACTTTATTTAACAGATTGCAGAATGGGTACAATACAGTACGGCTCAATACACACAATTGTTAAGGGGATGCAGACCTGAGAAAGACGTTTGTCTTGTTTCCATCAGGGTCCCCCATTTTCAATTCATATAGACATTTATGACATACACAACATACATGACATTTATGGCATAGGGACATATAGGTATTTAGTACTGATACATTTGTGACATAAACGGTATTCAAATATACAGTACTGTTACCCCTAGATCCTGACAGAGTATATACATATGATGGGGAGGGGACTGTACATTAGGAGGGGGTGGGTGGGTGGGAGAGAAATATACATACGGCGGGGAGGGAATATATACATGCGGTGGGGAGGAGACTGTCTATTAGGAGGTGGTGGGGGTTTTGGGCATTTACGGTGGCCAAAGGACGGACCGGATGTTAGGTTAGCGTATTAGCAGGTAGCTGTCTTGTGCTTTACGAGGGAACTAAACCCATATTGAGCTGGAATTAAACCACCTATACGAATACAACCTTTCCTCATTCTTCCTGACATTACTGCATGACTGATCGCTACAATACGTTCATTACCACCGATTGGACAAGTATTGTTATGCAGGTGAGAGAGAATGTTTTTTCACTGAAGACGCTGTTCTGTTCTCAACCATCATTTTCTTTGGACAATAAACCTTATAAACCACATCAGCTGCAGCCTGGACATTAAATTCTGTCAACATCCACAACTTCTTTTGTTACCCGAGTATAAAAACATCTAAGTAGGTGCATCGTGGCGCATTGTTCATTTATTAGTTAATGACAAGCGACCACTATAGCTTCTCCACTAATGTTATTTATTTAAATTGTTCCTGTTAATAATAATGAACATAAGTAGCATGGTAATAATACGTAGGTTATTGATCAATGAATGTATTGATAAATTAATGGTGTACAAATGGTACACCAGTAGAACTTCTGTACTACTTCTACTGTAGAAGTCATGTTATTTCCTCACTGTCCTTGCTCTGTCGCCTGCCGTCGCCTAAAAAAATAGGATCGAGGCGATTTTTTGCCAGGCGACAGAAATAGCTGCGCGACCGTCGCTTCAAAATCTCCTGCCGTGTGGGTTCTCTCATTCATAACAATTCTGTCGGTCGGCTCGCAAAAAAAGTCTGTCGCCTGTGTCATGGTTTTTACCTTATTTCACCTTTCTGTGAGGGACAGCTGTCTATTTTTGCTTTATTTCACCTCTCTGTGAGGGATAGCTAGCAATCCCTGTTCCCTGTGGTTAATTGCCTCATGGGTCGGCAGGGGTGTGGGCTTGATTGCACCTGATGCAGTACAGCTGTGCCTATGGCCATGTGGAGTCTATTTAAGTTTGGAGATTGCAGTGTCAACTGCTTTTTCACTTTCCTTGTGCTGGCTATACGTTTGGTCAGGCTCATTATATTTAAGTGTAGTGCTGCCCTATTCAGCATTTAGCCTTCTTTTGTAGCCATCTTGTTTTCGGCTACTGGCTTAGTTTACACTTTACTTTATAGAGGCTGAGTCCTTTATGGTAGTGTTTTCTTTTGTTCTTTTGGAACTGTCCGTTGCACATAAACTCCATTGGTGGAGGTTTATTGTTTTATGTTTTCAATATAAACTCTGGTTTTAGGAGTTGCCTTTGTGGCTTATTTATTCTTTCTACAATACCCCTTTAATGAGTGTCGTCCTGTTTTTTGGACTTTACTTATTTTCTTAAATACTCACTTTGAGGCTTTCACCTGTAAAGGTTGTTTTGTGTTGTTTATTTTCCCCCTTCTCCTAAAACGTCTGCGTAAGCAGTTTTGTGGTTATTCGTTTTACGTATAACTTTAAGATTCCCTATTATCTGCTCATGACACACACACACACACCCACAGCCCTCACAGCCTGGCTAAAATCGCCCGCCGTGTGCGGAGCCCTTTAGGCTTAACGTTTATTTAGGGGTAGCCCCTTGAGATGATGAACCATGTCTTTTTCAAGGGGGATGTTTGTGAAGTGTTACACAGGTAAGCCTCACATTTAGAATGGCAGTTGTAAGATAAGATAAGATACGATACAATATTCCTTTATTGATCCCCTTGGGGAAATTCATCTGTCATAGCAGCATGGGTACAGGTATAGAAGAAGGACATACTGTAAATATAGGTGATGTACACATGTTGGACTTGAAGGTATCGGAGAAGAGTGTACATTTATGATACAAGTAAAAACATTTTTTTGTTTGTTTATGGATTATTGTAATTTTTGATTATTGTTTATGGTATGTACAGTACAGAGCATTGTACGATGGATGATTATCCATCGAAGAGAGGACTTGTGGTATTATTAATGCTTAATACTACCAGTTTTTAACAATCAGTGTTTATCTTTTGATATAACTCAAGTTGTCTTATAACAATATGACCAGCAGAAGCCTCAAGGAAGGGTCTATATTGTGGGGACCTCGTGTGTGTTTGCAGGACCTTGGAATGTTGTCAGCTGACACCAGCCTTTTGCATATAGACACTTGTAACGCTCCCCCCGGTCCTGCTGGACCAGACTGTAACTTCCCCCCCGGTTCGGATGGACCAGGCATTGGACTTTCACAACCTCCTTTCATACCCCCTTTCAATAATAATACACCACTGCTATCTGGTGGCCTGATTCAGATGTGGCAGCTCTGTGGTCAGGTCATTCAGCTGTGCCATATTATTTGCATCAATCTGTGTTTTGTATATTTGTTGTCTTTGTTGTCTGTATTGTTTCCACTGTGTTAGTCTTGTGTTCCTACTGTCTGTGTTTTGTAAATGTGTTCTAGTCTTGTGTGTCTCAGTATTGTACATTTGTTTCTAGTTTATTCCCCTGTGTTTCAGTCTTGTGTTAGTTCTGTTACCACAGCTGTGTCCATTCAACAATCACCCCCTTGTCTCTAATTAGTGTTTGTATTTAAGTGTTGTCGGCCCAGCATCCATTGCTGGGTCATTATTCCTGTATTCCCTGTGAGTCCGTTAGTGTTTTGTTATTCTGTCACCCTGTCATTTGTGAAGCTTTCCTGTATCCTGTGTTTCCACTTCATGCAAGTAAAGCCTTTTGTTTATCACACCGCTATCTCCTGCCTGCTCTCTCCAAGCTCCCCGTGTGTTTAAATCTGCATCTGGGTTCCATTTCATCATGCCATCTAAGCGCAATCGTAACAGACACTAGCCTAGCAGCTGGTTTACTGGAGGACAATGGAACTGGCCGATCACATCAACATGTGACATGTTAGACCTGACTGTGACACAGATGGTTTGCTATATTAGAAAGCAGTTTAACTCAAATTGCATTACCATTAAAGAGAGTCTCTGTTATGGGAACCTCAAAACTATGGAGACAGCCGTAATCAAGATAACAAGGAGAACAAAAGAGATGTTAATTCAACCCAAGAGCCCATACAATAAACAGAGAGCCTATTGGGATGCTAGATCCTAATGTGAAACACTGTGATTTACCTTACCTTGCTACCTCTCTATCTTTTTTATACTCGCTTATGCCTGTATTTTTTACTGTTGTGAAGCACTTTGAACTGCAACTTCTGTATGAAAAGTGCTATACAAATAAAGTTATTATTAAAGTTATTATACAATGACCTGACCCGCTAAGGTATGATTATTTTAAGTCACATGGCCACGTGATTTATTACAGCAAGGTTTTGAACACAGCTGTTGGAGAGCAAGATTGTCTTGCTCTGAAAATTATCTAGATTAGAATGAGATTCAAATGGATTGGCTTATTGGTTGAATTAAGGTCCCTTAATTACAAATCTGGCTTAGCACAGTACAAATAAAGAAGACAAGGGATATTTCTAACTATATTCCAACTCTGAAAATATGTAGTTTTAAATAAGGTGGTTTAAGTCAATACCTATATGAAAATGTAATGTCTTGAAGTAACATGCTTGTAGGAAAATCCTAATTTAAACTAATGAGTAAACAGATGTTTGGACCAATATAATTGTCAATTGTGTTATTCTATGGTGAAAATTGTGATAAAGAATACTAGAATGTGCCCCAGAACCAGACCTAGAGTAATATGTGTATATTATACTAAACAAATGAATTATTTAATCTGATTTGGACATACAACTATTTGGGTATTAAAAGTTAAGACTGGTGGCAGTTGGGTGTTAAGACCGCCCTTATTTTCAAATTCAAACATAACTAGCTCCTGATTGGGGGAGACCCTTTTGTGATGTCACTTCCTGTGAGGTCACACAGGGACCTGGGACCCTGTTATAAAAAGGAGGGCCCCGGGAAACAGGTCAGAGAGAAAATAAGAAGAAACTGAAGACAATCTCCAGCAAAACCTCATCGGTGAAGAACTTTGATATCAAGTCGACATAGACCTTTAGGAGACAAAGCCTATGCTTGTCTGGACGCTTTTTAGTACAATTACTTTGTAAACTGTGGACTTTTTAGAGTATCGGTGACTCTCGGCAGCGTGCACTTTTAAGGGACCACCCATTTTTCAGAGTGCGCATTGTGTAGCGGAAATTGGTTACGTCGTTGTGTAGTCAATGAACGCTTTGCTTTTGGTGCACTTGGAGCGAACGTGTTGTTTGATTGTAATGTATTATTATTATTATTAAAAAATTACAAAATAGTATTAAAAACTGCAATACATTAAATAGGCAACATTTTGTGTTCTTTCTCTCTCTCTCTCTCTCTCTCTCTCTCTCTCTCAGATGGAGTCATGGCAAGGCCTTTCTCTCTCTCTCTCTCTCTCTCTCTCTCTCTCTCTCTCTCAGATGGAGTCAAGACAAGGCCTCTCTCTCTCTGTCTCTCTCACTCTCTTTCTCTCGTTCTCTATCTCAGATGGAGTCAAGACAATATCTCTCTCTCTTTCTTTCTCTCTCTCAGATGGAGTCAAGACAGGGTCTCTCTCTCTTCAGGCAGGTCAGCTGCTTTATTAGCACCGCTTAGCCTCCATTTTACTGCCTGTGGGCAACTTAAACTGATTAGCCTCAGCCCCTACCAGGACTGTCTGACCTCCCAATGCATCCAATACCACTTATTGATCAATATCCATATTGATCATGGGCCCCCCATGTCGGATCAAGGGCAAATGTTTCTATTGATCGGAGCAGATTAGGGTAGACAAAAGGTTTCCAAATCAGTTTAGACACAACCTGCCAACTGGATATGACAGCAGCTTTCATGGGGATTTCCAGCTGGGATTAGATTTGATGAGTGTTAACTTTGGAATTGATATACCAATAGGACCGAACCGATCGGTAGCTAATCAAGTAACACAGTATGTTAATTCAGTAATGCCTGCCCTTTAAATGCAGGAGGCCACACCGATCGATTTGCTGGGCTAAATTCAGCCAGCATTGTATCTATCAAGATCATCAGACAACCACAGTGTTGATAGAAAATGGCCCAGATGGTCCTAAGAGGTAGCTGTGTGTTGGTCCTGAGGTATATTAATAATGTGTTATTATTAATACTTTGTTCTTTGTTTTACCAGAAACAGCCGTTCAATGAGAATTTCTCTTTGTATTTTATTTTTTTATTATTTTTTAAACAAACACATAAACAAACATGACAACACACAATAGGATATACAGAACCCAAAGAAATAAACACGACATTCAAAGAATTCTACTCCAACTTATACAAATCAGAAACGACCTTCGATCAAAACAAGATGGACACATATCTTAATCAAATTAACCTCCCTAAACTTTCAGAGGATGACGCTAAACAGTTAGAAACACCGATCACACTAGATGAACTTAGGGAGGCCATATCTGAAATGCAAAGTGGAAGGGCCCCTGGAAGAGACGGTATCCCACCAGAAATGTACCTCTCTTGTTGGGACATAATTGGACCCTTATTACTAAATATGATTTTATACTCAGTCAAGGAGGGGAACTTCCATAAGAATGACAATATTGCACTCATAACAGTCCTCCTCAAAAAAGACAAAGACCCCACCGAGTGCGGTAGTTACAGACCTTTAAGCCTCCTCGGAACCGATATCAAACTGTACTCTAAGGTATTAGCCATCAGACTACAAAAGCATATGACGTCTTTAATTCATCCGGACCAAACAGGCTTCATAAGAGGCCGCCTGATCACTGATAACATAAGACGATTACTACACGTACTAGATGCTAACAAGGAAGACAACACACCTAAGGCGATGCTGTCCCTGGATGCAATGAAAGCTTTTGACAGGTTGGAATGGTCGTATCTATGGGCAGTGTTAGAAAGGATGGGGTTAGGAAAAGGATTCATTGATATGATTAAAGTATTATACAAAGACCCATCGGCCATGATTACAACAGGTACAATCACCTCCGAAATCTTTCCAGTATCACGGTCTTCCAGACAGGGTTGCCCCCTTAGTCCCGGACTATTCGATCTATCATTAGAGCCTTTAGCACAATATATAAGACAATCCCAATCCATAGAACCAATCGTAATCAAGGGCACACAACACAAAATTAGTTTATATGCGGACGACGTAATACTGTTCATGCAAAACCCCAACACCGCATTGCCTCATCTTCTCAAGTTGATTGAGGACTTTGGAGATTTATCGGGATTTAGGATAAATTGGCCGAAGTCGGCCTTCCTCCCACTTAACGCCCCTGCAAAAAGAAATATAACCCTCCCAGAAGAGATACCGATGGTAAAACACTTTAGATGTTTGGGAGTTGAAATATTCCCTACCATAAGCCAAACGGTGAAGCACAATTACATAAAAATCCAAAACAAAATCAAATACGACCTTGTCATGAATGAATGAATGAATGAAAACTTTATTTAACAGATTGCAGAATGGGTACAATACAGTACGGCTCAATACATACAATTGTTAAGGGGATGCAGACCTGAGAAAGACGTTTGTCTTGTTTCCATCAGGGTCCCCCATTTTCAATTCATATAGACATTTATGACATACACAACATACATGACATTTATGGCATAGGGACATATAGGTATTTAGTACTGATACATTTGTGACATAAACGGTATTCAAATATACAGTACTGTTACCCCTAGATCCTGACAGAGTATATACATATGATGGGGAGGGGACTGTACATTAGGAGGGGGTGGGTGGGTGGGAGAGAAATATACATACGGCGGGGAGGGAATATATACATGCGGTGGGGTCAGGTGGTCAAAACTTAAAAACTCAGTACAAGCACGGATATCAATAATTAAGATGGACGTCCTACCTAGAATCAACTTCTTCAGCTCAATGCTACCGTTACCCCCTCCAAAGGGTTACTGGAAAGAATTACACTCCTCCACATACAAATTTATTTGGAATAACAAACCACCACGTATAAAAAGATCCACCGCACAGAGAAACAAAGCAGACGGTGGTATGGCATTTCCAGATTTCCACCACTATTTTAAGGCATACACTTTAAGACCACTGACAACATGGTTTGATCCCCAAGCATCAGTATCCTGGAGAAATTTAGAAGAAAATATAGTAGCTCCACATAGGCTGAAGGACATAGTGTACACCAAATTATCAATTAAGCAATGCGAACGGAAATTTGGCCCCATAATCACTCATGCAATCCGGATATGGCGTGAAACACAAAAAAAAGACTCTATCCCACATAAATGGCATAATCATACTCCCTTATTCAATAACAATGCACTCTTGATTGGAAAACAACCTATAAGATTCCCTAGATGGGAAAAGCAAGGCATACACACATTAGGAGACGTTTTCAACAAACAGGGTTTTTGTAGTTTTGATGAGATATGCAAAAAAATTTATCTCACCAAGTCCTCATATTATTTTTACGCACAGTTATTGGCATGTTTGAAGGCTCACGGTGTTCCATTAAGGATACCAATTGTACACCACAGATACCACAAATTCTTCTATGAAAGAGAGACATCGAGAGGTTTTGTTTCAGATTTTTATCATCAATTACTAACGGCCTTGTATGAAACCCTACATCTAGACTCAGTCTGGAGGAGGGATATACCAGACCTGGAGATAGACTTTGACTGGCAAGAAGCCTGGGCAAATGTACGCCTTGCATCAAGGAACCCGGACCATCAACAAATCAATCTTAACTATATTCACAGGACATACTTAACTCCTATAAGACAAAGAACAAAATGGGTCTTAAACAAGACTCCAAATGCTTCTTATTTACAAATGGGGACGAAGGGACATTTATGCACATGTACTGGGACTGCCCACCAGTTAAGATATTTTGGAAAGAAGTGACCCAGCAATTGTCAAATCTCTTAACTCTGGATATACCTGTACACCCCTCTGTATTACTGCTGAATGATGTCTTTGAGCATGCAGTACCTCCACAGCTAAAGAGATTGGTTTTATCCGGTATCACAGTGGCTAAAAAGCTGATAGCATCACGATGGTTTCAACCGGAAAAAATGTGCCGTAAGGTCTGGATTCTTACATATCTCGATGTGATTTATCAAGAAATATCAACAGCTAGAATTTTGGGTCTCAATGAATCCAAAATGGCAATGTGGTTAGAAGTGGTTGAGAGAATAAAAGCCAGCATATAATGGTAGTGTCTGGTTAGGAACAAATTATAATGGTTGGATTATCCAATGGGGGATCCGGGAGAGGGGGGTACGAGCTGGAGCATATGTGTATTTGAGAATTTCTCTTTGATGTTGGTTTTAACCTCTTAACTAATTCCCAACCAACCACATATATATGTGTTTGCTCGCCAACCGTTCGGCGGCATAAACATATATATACGTTTTTGGACCGTTATTTATTTTATTCGATTTTTTTTTATTAATTTCAGGCACACGGACCTCAGGGTTACCATAGGGAATCATTCTGAGATTGCTAGAGTGCAATACCGGATCCTGCTAGGTGGCAGTATCGCCCACCCTTTGAAACCTTTTTTTCACACCCAGTGTTACATTTAATTCCCTCCGGGCGCAGTATTTTGGGTCAGGCGAGTCTAGCGGTTCACCCGATCACATTGAAACGCGTCCAATGCCCCCGATGCATGTGTTGTGCCGGATTATGTTGAGGACACGATGGACACCAATACTGGAAATCGCAATCAGATAATTGGAATATTCTAATAAAGGTACCTAGTAAAGGTAAGGACTATATTACATCAATCCTACTTTGATCCAACAATGATTTCACATCGATCGCAACGATCATATGTAACATACTCCAAAACGTATGCCGTTGGTGACGATCAAAGCATCAAAAAAGTACCCCCCCCTTTCATACATTCATGATGAAACATAATACCTATTATATACATTTGATTTGGAAATAGTAGCATGTCCAGGCAAGAAACGCCAACGCTTATAGCAGAATTCACGTAGTGCCCTATAACTCAGCTTGGATCACTCCTAAACTATACTATATATACCATGGTATAACACGCACACTTTTTGACTGTGAATAACACCATGCTAAAATTGACCAGACCTGAAAAATCTAAGCAAATGAATAAAGGGAAGATGATTAAACAAAAAGTTTTGTAGATACAGTACTGAATTCTGCCATCCAGACACATGCAATTTGAAATAGGATTATAGAATATAGAATATCAGGTGTCACACTCCCAGGTCAGGTCAGACCTGGGAGAGAGAACGCCACAGCACTCCCAGGTCAAGTCAGACCTGGGAGAAAGAACACTACAGATATGATGTGAACATTGGTCCCCTACCTGCTGACATTGGTCCCCTACCTCCTGACATTGGTGCCCTACCTCCCTCTAGTGGCCAGACTAGCCTGTTGGTACAGGCGGCCATCTTGTTTGGGTTCCAAGTTATTGAATTAGTGTCTAATTATTTATTATCTTGGGCCATCCCTGTCTGTGTGTGATGTCGTCTCCCTGTCTGGTTGTTATGTGTGATTATGTCTTCTGTGTTTAGGTTAGGTTTTCATAGTGTGTGTTTATTTTGGTATTCTAGGTTTGCCTGGCTGCTACCAGGTGTTGCTCGTCACAATTAGTCGGTGTATTTAAGTGTGGATTTGTCATCACCTCCCCGTGGCGTCATTGTCTCATGTACCCTCCTTACTACCCTCACTCTTCCTCCAAGTCCTCAGTGTTCCCTTGCCCGTCGTGTCTCCTGTTGTCTTCCTTGCTTTGTTGTTTTGTATGGAGAAGTGTTTTGTAAGTAGTTCTAGTATTTTGTTTGTATTGCTTTGGATCTCAAGTAAACATCCATTTCTCAAGCTTCGCTCCTCGTCTCTGCCTTTGTTCCCTCTCTGCAATTGCGTTTTCACCCTCACAGCATGTCTAATCGTAACAGAATGACGCCACCATTAAAAAACGCAGCAGAAAGGGCAATCGATACCATAACGATCGTCCAGAGCCTGATGGCCGGTGACATGCAGCGTTACTCACCTGCCAAGTGGGTGTTCCTGCTCCGGATGATCGACAGGGTCGCCACGAAGAGTCCGACACTGGAGCCAGCGATGCGGGAGATGGCCAAACGTGTTGCTGCCCTCATGGATGAGTATAAGCCGGGGGCTAAGGTGGCTAGCCTGCCGACTAGTATCAGGCTCACAGTCAGCCATAGAGCCCCCCACCGCCATTGAGGCTGCTCAGATGTCCATCGCTGATCGGATGACCATAGCTAACCAGACGTCCACAGCTAACACAGCTCCGCCCGTTAGCTCCGCTCCTATAGCTAACCGGCCGTCCCCAGTTCGCACAGCTCCGCCTGTTAGCTCCGCTCCTATAGCTAACCAGACGTCCACAGCTAGCACAACTCCGCCCGTTAGCTCTGCTCCTATAGCTAACCAGACGTCCACAGCTAGCACAGCTCCGCCTGTTAGCTCCACTCCTATAGCTAACCAGACGTCCCCAGCTAACACAGCTCCGCCCGTTAGCTCCGCTCCTATAGCTAACAAGACGTCCACAGCTAGCACAGCTCCGCCCGTTAGCTCCGCTCCTATAGCTAACCAGACGTCCACAGCTAACACAGCTCCGCCTGTTAGTTCCGCTCCTATAGCTAACCAGACGTCCTCAACTAGCATTTCCCCCACAGTGAGTCCAGGCCCCACAGTTAGCCGAGCCCCAGAGGCCAGTATGGCTAACAAGGCCTCCGCAGCTGGTCCAGCTTCAACGCTCGGCTCAGTCTCTACTCCTGGTCCGGCTGCAACGCCGGCTGCCACCGCTCCCCTTCCGGCCTCCACGCCCATCCCAGCCTCTACACTGGGTCCAGACTCCTCATCCCCGGATCCTACACCACGCCTCGTCGCCGAGACCGGTCCGGTCTCCGCGCCCTGCCCGGCCTCTACACCTGGTCCGGCTGCTGTGCCGGCTCCCGGCTCCTCGACTGATCCTGGCTCCCCGTCTGGTCCAGCTCTGTGCCGTGATCGGCATCCTGGTCCTCGCCGTGGTCTTCGCCGTGGCCTGCGTGGGATCCTGCTCCGGGGGTCGTCGCCGCCGCACCTCCGTTCCGGCTCTCCTGAACCGGTCCCTAGTCCGGCGGCTGGAGGGCCTCTCGTCCGGGATCCGGCTCCGGGGTCCAGCTCCCCTTCCCGGGCTTCTACACCTGTCCCCACCCCCCCTCGTCGGGCCTCTGTTCCCAGGTCCAGTCCCCCTCCCCGGGTCTCGGTGCCCATCCCCACCCCCCCTCGTCAGGCCTCTGTTCCCAGGTCCTGCCCCCCTCCCCGGGTCTCGGCGCCCGTCCCCACCCCCCCTCGTCGGGCCTCTGCTCCCAGCTCCGGCTTCCCTCTCCAGCTCTCTGTTCCCGTCCCCACCCCCCCTCTCCGGGCATCTGCGCCCGTTTTCGACCCCTCTGGCTGCTATGCCCCTCCGGGGTTTTTTTCCTCTGCCTTCCGGCCCCAGTTCTCCGGGTCCTCGCCCTGGTTTTTTTCCAGGGTCCCGGCCTCCTGTGTCGCCCGTGGGCGGACAGTATTTTTGGGGGTCTGGAAACCCCCCGTTCGGGGGGAGGTACTGTCACACTCCCAGGTCAGGTCAGACCTGGGAGAGAGAACGCCACAGCACTCCCAGGTCAGGTCAGACCTGGGAGAAAGAACACTACAGATATGATGTGAACATTGGTCCCCTACCTGCTGACATTGGTCCCCTACCTCCTGACATTGGTGCCCTACCTCCCTCTAGTGGCCAGACTAGCCTGTTGGTACAGGCGGCCATCTTGTTTGGGTTCCAAGTTATTGAATTAGTGTCTAATTATTTATTATCTTGGGCCATCCCTGTCTGTGTGTGATGTCGTCTCCCTGTCTGGTTGTTATGTGTGATTATGTCTTCTGTGTTTAGGTTAGGTTTTCATAGTGTGTGTTTATTTTGGTATTCTAGGTTTGCCTGGCTGCTACCAGGTGTTGCTCGTCACAATTAGTCTGTGTATTTAAGTGTGGATTTGTCATCACCTCCCCGTGGCGTCATTGTCTCATGTACCCTCCTTACTACCCTCACTCTTCCTCCAAGTCCTCGGTGTTCCCCTGCCCGTCGTGTCTCCTGTCGTCTTCCTTGCTTTGTTGTTTTGTATGGAGAAGTGTTTTGTAAGTAGTTCTAGTATTTTGTTTGTATTGCTTTGGATCTCAAGTAAACATCCATTTCTCAAGCTTCGCTCCTCGTCTCTGCCTTCGTTCCCTCTCTGCAATTGCGTTTTCACCCTCACAGCATGTCTAATCGTAACAATCAGGTTTATAAATGACCTTATTATAGCCAAGTCGCACATCTATGGATCGGCCAAATCTCCCCTTTCCAATGGCAGAGTTCAATCTGGATTTAGTATCACCAGGCGTGATTCACAAACCGTGAATGAAATCTACTGTAAGTACAGTTATTCTTTTATAATGTAGATTTCTCCACCATTTTTCATCAGAATGCAATGCCGTTTTTTTGCTAGATGTTCACAGAAAGGTAGAGAAACTAACTGCGTTCTGTTTTATGGCAATAACATTCAGGTTTGTGGGAGATAATCCAGAAAAATAAGATAAATAAAAAAGTTTATCTAGGAGTCAGATGATTGACAGGGACTGGCCTGAGCTGGAAGTGTAGTTTTTTGAAATTCGAAAGCCCATCGAAAGTCCTGTGTCTCCTCTCCTCATAGGCCTACCAACAAAATGGTAGCATAATTTCCTCGCGTCAATATTCTCCTTTTTCCGACTAGATTTCTACAACTCATATTTCACTAATAACACTCCGGAGAGGTGACTGTGTGTTGGTCCTAATAGGTGACTGTGTGTTGGTCCGGAGAGGTGACTGTGTGTTGGTCCTGAGAGGTGACTGTGTGTTGGTCCTAATAGGTAACTGTGTGTTGGTCCTGAGAGGTAACTGTGTGTTGGTCCTGAGAGGTGACTGTGTGTTGGTCCTAATAGGTGACTGTGTGTTGGTCCTAAGAGGTGACTGTGTGTTGGTCCTAATAGGTGACTGTGTGTTGGTCCTAATAGGTGACTGTGTGTTGGTCCTAATAGGTAACTGTGTGTTGGTCCTAAGAGGTGACTGTGTGTTGGTCCTAAGAGGTGACTGTGTGTTGGTCCTGAGAGTTAACTGTGTGTTGGTCCTGAGAGGTAACTGTGTGTTGGTCCTAAGAGTTAACTGTGTGTTGGTCCTGAGAGGTGACTGTGTGTTGGTCCTGAGAGGTGACTGTGTGTTGGTCCTAAGAGTTAACTGTGTGTTGGTCCTGAGAGGTGACTGTGTGTTGGTCCTAATAGGTAACTGTGTGTTGGTCCTGAGAGGTGACTGTGTGTTGGTCCTGAGAGGTGACTGTGTGTTGGTCCTGAGAGGTGACTGTGTGTTGGTCCTAAGAGGTGACTGTGTGTTGGTCCTGAGAGGTGACTGTGTGTTGGTCCTGAGAGGTGACTGTGTGTTGGTCCTGAGAGGTGACTGTGTGTTGGTCCTGAGAGGTGACTGTGTGTTGGTCCTAAGAGTTAACTGTGTGTTGGTCCTAATAGGTGACTGTGTGTTGGTCCTGAGAGGTGACTGTGTGTTGGTCCTGAGAGGTGACTGTGTGTTGGTCCTAAGAGTTAACTGTGTGTTGGTCCTAATAGGTGACTGTGTGTTGGTCCTGAGAGGTGACTGTGTGTTGGTCCTGAGAGGTGACTGTGTGTTGGTCCTGAGAGGTAACTGTGTGTTGGTCCTGAGAGGTGACTGTGTGTTGGTCCTGAGAGGTGACTGTGTGTTGGCCCTGAGAGGTGACTGTGTGTTGGTCCTAATAGGTGACTGTGTGTTGGTCCTAAGAGTTAACTGTGTGTTGGTCCTAAGAGGTGACTGTGTGTTGGTCCTGAGAGGTGACTGTGTGTTGGTCCTGAGAGGTGACTGTGTGTTGGTCCTAATAGGTGACTGTGTGTTGGTCCTGAGAGGTAACTGTGTGTTGGTCCTGAGAGGTGACTGTGTGTTGGTCCTAATAGGTAACTGTGTGTTAGTCCTGAGAGGTGACTGTGTGTTGGTCCTAAGAGGTGACTGTGTGTTGGTCCTAATAGGTGACTGTGTGTTGGCCCTGAGAGGTAACTGTGTGTTGGTCCTGAGAGGTGACTGTGTGTTGGTCCTGAGAGGTGACTGTGTGTTGGTCCTAATAGGTGACTGTGTGTTGGCCCTGAGAGGTAACTGTGTGTTGGTCCTGAGAGGTGACTGTGTGTTGGTCCTAAGAGGTAACTGTGTGTTGGTCCTGAGAGGTGACTGTGTGTTGGTCCTGAGAGGTGACTGTGTGTTGGTCCTAAGAGGTAACTGTGTGTTGGTCCTGAGAGGTGACTGTGTGTTGGCCCTGAGAGGTAACTGTGTGTTGGTCCTGAGAGGTGACTGTGTGTTGGCCCTGAGAGGTAACTGTGTGTTGGTCCTGAGAGGTGACTGTGTGTTGGTCCTAATAGGTGACTGTGTGTTGGTCCTGAGAGGTGACTGTGTGTTGGTCCTGAGAGGTGACTGTGTGTTGGTCCTGAGAGGTGACTGTGTGTTTGTCCGGAGAGGTGTGGAACTGAGTATCTTGCAGTAGCAGTGGCGGAGGGTCCAGACTGTCTTACAATCTCTGTTTCCCACCCCAGAGAGGTGCAGACCAGAGATTCTATGTTATTATATCACTGCTGACAATACACGCACGCACGCACGCACGCACGCACGCACGCACACACACACACACACACACACACACACACACACACACACACACACACACACACACACACACACACACACACACACACACACACACACACACACACACACACACACACACACACACGCAAACACACACACACACACACACACACTATATCCTTTATTAAGGCATGGGAAAACTCACTGCTTCCATCCCCTATTAAATATTGATGTCCTGAGTGAGACTAAATTACTGAATAAGTCATGAAACACTGACAAGGCAACAGCAAAGACAACACTGAAGACAACACTGAAGTCAACAGGGAGCATGTGGACATTTGCACCGTGTGAACGTCTCACACCACAGAGCTGCATACAATTTTAAGTGAGAGAGAGAGAGAAATGGAGAAGAGAAGGGGGTTATCGCATGCTAGCACCGGTGGTGAGCTCTTCAAAAGGAGAAGTCTGAGGAAGTGGGGAACCAGTAATAGATGTGGTCTTTGAGGTTTTCCACTGACTGCTGACACTGAATTGACCACAGTCTGATCCTTTGAAATGATTCATGAACATAGACGTTAATGGCATGGGCTAGTACTACTAAAATAGATATGGCCCATCCATACGCTTGTCTTGGTGTAGTCCTCCTGTATGAATTGGCAGCTGCGCATCGAACAAATTACCCCTAGTCGAACTTTCATCCTTGTGCACCGAACGGCGCGCAGGTACCGAGGGGGTCGAGGCTCCTTGTCTGATATCGGCTCCAACAGACAGGGTCCCCTGTGGGGTCCCGTTCTGCGGACATCATTTTTTTGGGTCAGCGAGTTAATGCAAAAAATATGTCCTGCCAGGACCCCGCTATTTATCTGGGCGGGTATTCTGTGTCAAGCTCAGCTTGGCTAATTCTCTCTGGGACTCCCCTCCGTGGTGAAAGACAGACCTGACTGGCAAACGGCGCACATGTATTGTTCCTCCTCCTCTCCTACTCCTCTTCATTTGTCCTTCTCTCCGCCCTCCTACTGGAGGTCTCGGTCTCCCTATCCAGTGCCAGCTAACACAGCAGGTTCTACAGCAGAAGACACACAATCAAGACTTAATCAGATGTAGAGCCGTACAAACACAGCTTTGAGTGTAATTAGGTAAACCATCCGCAAAACCGTCTCTCAGTTGCCTCGTGCCAGGTTTCTTTCAAGGCCCGATTATCTTTGGGTCTATTAGCATGTGTGCCAGAGCTCATTTTGTATCTTTTCAGATACCATAGTATTTTTTGCAAGTTTTTTTCAAGTCTTGATGACTTGACGACTGAATAATGAAACCCATTTGAGTTACCCATACAATGTCTAAGTGTACTTGCCCCCCCCTCACCCCCCTCCCCCAGTGCAAAGTGTGTTTTTAACCATCAAGTCTTTTCAGGAAGGAGAATTCATACGTCCGTCAAGTGAAAGACAGGGTCGAGTGTGGTCATTTACGGGGGAGCGACTGTGGCACAAAAAAGCCATTCGGAGCCATTTTGGGGCTGTCAGAGAGTTCTGTGGCTTTAAAAGGCTGCGGTGATGTGCTTTGACACTCCGGTCTTGTATAGTGCTTTTAAGAGCTCGTGTGGGCACTCTCTCTCTCACTCTCTCTCTCTCACTCTCTCTCTCACTCTCTGCGTCACACGCTGCCACGGAGCGCAAGACAAACACATACTGTACCTGTCACTGGCAAACATGTCCGTTGCACGTACAATGTTTCCAGGGCTGCTTTCACACTATACCAGAGGCATATGTTGTTGTTCTGTACAGTTCTGTGTCTTTTGTTTTCAAGATTCCTTTTTCTTTCTTTTTGATTAGATTCAAATGTATTGTCATGATACAGTGCAAGTACAGTACAATAAAAATAAGTTGGCATCTAACCAGAGTGCAAATGTAATAGTAAAGTGCTATAGCAATATACAATGTACAGGTGATTAAACCAGAGTAAAAATGTAAGTAAAAAATCTGATGTATGTACAGTGTTATAGTATTATTATGTACAGTGATACGGGCATAAAAACACTATGGTAGTAAGTCATACTGGCCAGCGGTATAACTAGTAAGAGGAGTTAAGGGATGCAGATATGGATATAGTATATACAGGTATGTAAAAAGGATTATATGCAGGGATATTCAGACAGATATATATATAAATATATATACGGTGAATATAAATACCTATGCGGTATATACAACATCATTGTACATGCTATCATACATATGGGTATAGTTTGAGGTAGGTAGTTATGATTTCAGTGTAAGGCAGGTGTATACAGTGAAGGCAGTAGGCAGGTATAAATGTATTATAGGCATCAGAGTTCGTACAGTATGGGTAACAGTGTGTTGTCTGTGTGTCGATTCTGTGTACTGCATACTAATATTAAGAAATATGAAATATTCTTCAATATAAAAATAAGGATGTCTTAGTTTCATCACCTCGGCCACGGTTACTTATCTTCCTCTCTCAAGGCGCTCACAGAGTCACCAGGCCTGATGCCTGTTAGCTGTGGCTTCCCTTCTCTTTTGTTCTGCCTCTTTTGAATGTGCTCATTGCCTTACAGGAAGGTCACGGCATGGAAAACAAACAAAGAGGGAAAGGACGGTGATAGGGACACTCTTCCATTATAACACACACACACACACACACACACACACACACACACACACACACACACACACACACACACACACACACACACACACACACACACACACACACACACACACACACACACACACTTCCTTCCCTCCCTGGCTGCCTTCTTCCCTGCATCCCCTGTTAGCTTTATTTGCTGCCCTATTAACAACTGTTACTGCGGCTTTAATTACGCCCCTGTGATCTCAGAGAGTGGCGGGCACGTGTCATCTCGCTCCCGAGGGAGCCTGGGTAATTACCGGCATCCATCCAAAGGGCCGCCGCGCCGCTCCTGTTTCCCGGTCGCCGTGGCGATAATCACACCGTCGCTACCGCTAACATCTGTTCCCTCAGCAAAGGGGGTCCAAGTGGCCTGAGCCTGTCACGCCGGGCCTTTCCGTGTCAGGCTTGACCTCTGACCCCACCCGATGCTACCAACGGGGCTAATTTGTTCTCTCAGAGGTACTGTAGGAAGGAGTGAACCGGGAAGGGTTTAGGCGTGTATGGTGAATCTGTACATGTTGATAGACTGATTTCAACTGATCGAGCTCATCACAGTCAGCATGCAGGGATATTCTGCTCACCTTCCAGGTCATGAAATCATACACAGTTGCATCTTCTAGTATGATACAAATACAGACAACATTTTAAATGTGTATGACCCCAACCATGTGACTCGTTCTGGGGGGAAGGCTTGGTTATGGTTTGTAAAAGACTAAGCATTGCTAGAGGGACATATTCAGAAGACTATTTCTTAGGCAGATGATTTGCTCGTTTCATATCAGATTGCTGCAAAACCACCATCACACCTGAGGCTGGCATGACGACAGGCAGCTCAACCACCATCACACCTGAGGCTGGCATGACGACAGGCAGCTCAACCACCATCACACCTGAGGCTGGCATGACGACAGGCAGCTCAACCACCATCACACCTGAGGCTGGCATGACGACAGGCAGCTCAACCACCATCACACCTGAGACTAGCAGGACGACAGGCAGCTCAACCACCATCACACCTGAGGCTGGCATGACGACAGGCAGCTCAACCACCATCACACCTGAGGCTGGCATGACCACAGGCAGCTCAACCACCATCACACCTGAGGCTGGCATGACGACAGGCAGCTCAACCACCATCACACCTGAGGCTGGCATGACGACAGGCAGCTCAATGGGAAGAAAACACGCTGATTTCAGCAAAATGACGAACGGTGAAAACATTCTATGTTTTTCTGTCGAAACAGAAAAAACTGTGGGTAAAAATAGATGCTCCATAAAAAGGTATGTGCGGTCCTGCTAAAGAAGGTATGAGTTTTGTAAAAGATCTTAAGGCTCCAAAATCAAAAGGATAATAGTCAAGAAGATGGTGAGATCAGTTTTACCTTTTTGCATATAGCCATATATCAGTAGGACTGCTGCCATAGCCATCTACCGTGTGTGATGTCTTAAAAGATGAAGTCTTTAAAGATCCTCAGATGGAGTCCTTGGTCTTTGTACTGAACCTGCGCAACCTCTCCTTCAACTCTTGATAAACCGCGGCGCTAGAGAAGAGTCGCTGCCTTCGATGCTGTCAATAAGATGGAGAATACAAACCATCCCGCAGTCAGCAGTTTGCAGTCCCAAAGAAAACACAGTAAGACCATGATGTTGGACCACGTCCCGGCAGGATGGACGTTCCTCTCATCTTGGAGCATCCTAATGGACGTGGTATAAATCTCCCGTCTAATTGAAACCTCTAACTGAACCCCCCCAATTGATTGGTTGTATCTAGGAGGCCTTCGTCTTTAAGCCCCCACAGATACGGTAGAGAGTGACTTATAGCTAGACCTGTCTAGGACGGGAATCCTTGCGGTTCGCAAACCGGGGGCCTTCATCCCGCCGAGACATTACGGCAGAAAAGGAGCTTGTCCAAGTCCATCCACGTCTCCCCCCTCCTCTCCGCCCCACCCGACTCTGTGCGGCGTGCTGCGAAACCCCGGGCCAAGTTTTCATGGGAAGCGAAGGGCACCGCGACACGGAGCAAGAGTCCGAATTACGGAGCAATCAGCGCACAAATCCTCTGAGACTGCAAAGTCATTTCCCCTGGCTCCCCTTTTGACTCTCCCCGCTGATGAGGCCCAGCAGCAAGTTCTGCCCCCGCTCCCAAACTTCTCCCCGTAATGAGAGCACTTAAGACGTCTCTGACCGCACTCACACATGAGAGAGGGATGAGAAGCGTGGCTACGGCAGATGAAGGGATAGTCTTTTAGGTGATCTGCTCTAAATAAAGATATATTCCCGTTATTCAGGGTTGGATGGGGTTTCTTCGGAATGTATGATGAAGGCGCGGAGGCTTAAATAATGAGAAGCTTCCTGATCAAAGGGAGACAGAGGGGGGGGAGCGTTGTATTTAAGCAGGTCAGAATCTTTTAAAAGCTGTTTTATTTATGCGCTTTTTTAGAAAGAAAGTCATAGTCAATATTTGGCAGCCATGACATTAACGAGCAACGAATTAGAGACAGGATGGGGGGGGGGGGGGGGGGGTTCATAAATATGCATAAAGATATTAGGGGGGGGTGTTAATGGTAAGCACCTGTCTACTTAACCATGACAGGGGTTCTGTGAGTGACTTTACAGAGACCCCCCACTCCCCCTCCCTCTCCGAGCCACATGTGTCCTTCTCTACTTTAACGTTGCCTCTCCTCGCCAGTGTGACAGCGCTGACAACCCACACTTGGAGGGGAAAAAAAGGACATGTTTTCGGAGATGTCAACCGGCGACGGTGAAAGCTCAAGGTTAGGGGTTTGCTCGCTCGCTCTCTCTCTCTCTCTCTCTCTCTCTCTCTCTCTCTCTCTCTCTCTCTCTCTCTCTCTCTCTCTCTCACTGGTGCACCCGCCAAGCCTGCCAGCTTGCCTGCCCGCCCGCTCTCTCTCTTTGCACTCTATGAATACTGGCCCATCCACATTGAGAAATTAATAATGCATTTAAAAAATATATTTTTTTTTCTCTCTCTCTCTCTAAAGATGAGGAATAGCGTAGCACATCTGTCATGTCAACTTCTAAATCCAAACCGTCTAAAGTCAAAGGGTTATGCATCTTTTTTCTCTTTTTATATTGCGTCAAAGAAAGCTGAGGGGCTGTCAGAGGTATTAACTCTGGCTGAGAGTGTTTTCTTACAATTGGCATGTGCATAATTACGCGAGAAGTTTCGGCGGAGAAGGTTAATCACAGTTCTTTGTCCTCTCTGATGTGCGCCGTGGGCTGTTTGAATATTCTTTCTTTTACTTTCTTCAAATGGAGTCTGAGAAGTGATAATTGTGCGAGTCAAACATTTTACGCCAAACCTTGTAAACAACGTGGTCTCAATCACATGTCACACACCATTACTGCTGCACCAACTGTGAATTAAAGGCATTAGCCTCGTGTAGCAATGGCTGAAATTATATGTACATTGTTCTCCATGCCTCTGGGAAGTGTAAGAGAGAGAGAGAGAGAGAGAGAGAGAGAGAGAGAGAGAGAGAGAGAGAGAGAGAGAGAGAGAGAGGGGGGGGGGGGGGTAAAGAGAGAGGAAGGGGGGTAAAGAGAGAGGGGGGGGAAATAAAGAGGGAGAGAGTGAGGAAGAGGAGGGAAAGAGAGAGAGGAGGGAGGAAGGAGAGTAAGGGAAAGAGAGAGAGAGAGAGAGAGAGAGAGAGAGAGAGAGAAGGAGAGGAACAAAACGGCCATCTGGGATGACTCAAGGTCCGTATCGGGGAATGCTGAATGCTGCGCTCTCATCTCTACCTGTCACGCCGCAGGACTCCAGGCCGGACACACACAGGACCAAAGGTGCTGTTGTTTACCGCTATGTTCCCCCTCTTCCTCCCTCCTTCTCTCCCCCTGCACCCCCTCCCATCCTTTATCCTCCTTCCATCTTCTGTAGTCCCTCTACAGGAGACGGACCCCCTCCTGCTGCTCACCCAGGGAGCACTGTGGCTTGATGGAGCGAGGGGGGGAGGGAGGGATAGAGAGGAGAGAAGAGAGGAGAAGATCGTTGGCAATGGGAGGTGGAGGGTGGAGGGTGGAGGTGGGTCAACCCAACAAGCTGTGCTGGGAGGTTGGCCTTCCATATCTCTCTCTCTCTCTCTCTCCCCCTCCCCAGCGCCAGGTGGTGTGTTTCTTGCCTCCACCTGCTCCCCTGAAATGCCTCCTCTGTCTGTCCCTGACAGCCCCGTCTCATGCAAATGAGTTATCAACACGAGGGGGAGGAGGAGGTAGGGCCAGAGAGGTTGGTTAACGTAAGGTTATGTATATAACCAAGTTCTATGAATTATGGCGACGCTCAGCATCAGTTGCATAATATATCGCTTCAGTGGATATGCACTGAATACATTTCAAAATGTACCTTTACATACCAACATCCGTCTGACCACACCCCCATCTGCTGCCTACATAAGCAGGGGTGGGGCCACACACTCATCTCCTTCCCAACAAATTTCACCACAATGAAAGATCAAGGGCCGCAGCGGCGTCCTGATGCTGAGCGTCGCCATAATTCATAGAACTTGGTTATATACATAACCTTACGTTCTATTTCATTATGGCTTTCGCTCAGCATCAGTTGCATAACAGGAGCTGAGCGGGAGCCATAGCTCGACAAATGTACCCCGCTGAGGCCCCCCACAACCATCAGACCAGGGAGGACCGAGCCCCCCGACCCTCCCTAATGGAGGATACCCCCCCTATTGGAGGCTTACGGGAGGGAGACGGATCCGACCGTGCGAAGAGGAACTCAAGCAACTCAACGCACAGGGTGAGCAGACCGTGGCTTGACCCCACGACTACACACACGCACAACCCGCATGCCACCAGGGAACGAACGGAAGGAACAAACCTCGTTACTGCCCCCAAAATCACGGGGTCAAGAGCAAACCCAACCCCGTGGCAAGGCTGTAGCAGCGGAGCGCGAAGGAAGACCCAGACCCACTGAAGGGACTGGATCCCCTGGAAAAAGGGGGCCCGGAGAGGTAAGCACTCAAAAAAGGTTAACCAACGGAAGCAGGCAGCGCACCGGGGAAACCAGGCAGCAGGCTGTAACCTGAGCCTGGAGCACTGCGGACGAGACAGGCGCCAAAGGAGTCAGCTGAAAACAGCCCCCCCGGCGGAAGGGGCGTATGCTGGCGTTGTTGATCACCATGACAAAGCCTCCATTAAAAAAAACCCACCCAGAGGGGTCGAGGCAGAGAAGGCTGACATGATTGGCAGACGTCATGAACGTGCAGGGGCACACTCAACCGGGTAACCCGGGAGTTGACTCTGCTCCAACACACCAGGGAATCAACCACCCTCTTGGTACCACATGCGGTGGTTGTTCCTATAACCCCTCAAGAAAAAACTCCAAAACACACCTGCGGTTATACACTGGCTATACCGCAGTACAAGTGTTTCAGTTTTCAAAAAAGGGTTATTCCAGGCCTACGGGTCGACGAAACATTACTTTGGACCGGGCCCGGCGGCTCGGGAAGCACACAGGGTTACCAGAGGAGGTCCAAAAGACCACCCCAACAGCCCCCTCTTCGCCACATGTGAGAGAGGAGCGAAAAGAATGGAGAACCAGCCCTAAGCTCACCGCACTTGGTATTCCCAGGCGGTCTCCCAACCAAGTACTAACCAGGACCGAACCTGCTTAGCTTCCGAGATCGGACGAGATCGGGCATGTACAGGTTGGTATGGCCGTAAGCCATTACGATAGTGCAGAGTACAACATGTACCCAACAAAGGGTCTCCATAACGCCTAACCCTGTGACACCCGGGCCGACCCGGCATTTTTCCCCCCGGAAAAAGCACTAGTCCCTCAGGGTACCAGAACAGCAGATCTGCATCCCCGGCGGACAACGGGTTAACTGACCTGGACCAGCGCGACCAGACCAGTCCCGTGCCCTAACCACGCCGACATGCCCACTCCAGAAGAGGGGGTAGGTATGCGTGTCGATCTAAAACATGAAAAGAGGGCGCCACCCAGACCGTCCCATTTGGACCGCGCTCAGTGGCCCACCCCAAGGGCGTGAGACCCCTCTACCTATGTTCTGATCTATTCCGTTAACATCCCCCAGATATGAACGAGAATTCATCGAGACAACCTAGTAAACTGGCGCTCGGAAGAGACAAAACTCCATCCCAGTTGCCCTATAAAAACGATGTTTTAATAACAAGCAACCAAGGCGCACCAGCCTCATGCGTGATTCCCATCAGAAACACCCAGAGCCAGCACTTACATACGCGTCGAGACCCAAACACATCAATGGATAGTCTAGCAAGACACCAAACATTGTTCCTCCAAGTCGCCTGGGAGAACGACAATGAGCCATCGTGCTTTAGGTTCCTTCCTCTTTTTATTCAAAAAAGAAAGAAACACAGACTGACATGAATCCCACGTGACGCAGCTGAGGGTAAAAATTGTTTACATTTTTACATCCCACCACCCTCGCCACAGGGAGGAGACGGAAATCCCCAGAGAGACTTCCCACGTGAGCTGTATAGATTGAAAAGAATATATTGCAACATTGAGCTATGTAACACTTGGTTTAGGGCTCTCCGAGGAGGAGGCACTGAACCAATACACACTCAACAATCGAATTGAATCGAATACACACACAATAGAGCAGAACTCCTTTTTGAAGTTCTACTCACCTTGACAATCTGGAGGAGGAGGCTCTGAAACTCTGAGGAGGCTCCCTCACAGGGAAGGAGAGTCCGAACTCACAGAAGGCACTTCTCCCTGAGGAGGAGCTTCGTGAGGAGGAGCTCTGACAACTCCCTGAAACAGATCCATAACATGGACCTGAACAACCCACGGAAGTCTTACCAACAGAGACGCGCTCAGTGACGTACTCTATGGCGGGGGAATTTCCGCGGTGCACACGCCCAATCTTCCAGGGCATGGGACCAGGAAACTCCCCCCCCCCCCTCTTACCCTGTAACATGCCGAATAGCAGCGTGACAGGAACCTTGAAGGACAGGAGGTTTTAACCCCTGACCAATCAGAAAAGGGGAGGAAAGGATTACCAGTTCACCCCTTTACGACCCCACACCCATGATACGATGTAATGACAAGTAGAGCATGACACAGTCATAGCCTGCTACATGAAGCATTGAACAGCCTCACATAGCTCATGTGCTAACCTGCTATCTGATTTTTACTAAGGAAAAAACACAGAACAGAGACGGCCCCCTTTAAGAGCCCCGGTACCAGACTTACATATGTGCTTCTGTGGGCCAAACCTAACCCAGTTGTAGATCACAAGACACACACAACCCTTCATCACAACAAAAAATCTATCACATGGTAGTCTTTTTTCAAAGTGGACTACTTTTTATTTTATAAATGTTCCACAAATAAGGGAAGGACTCAAATATACCTGCATAGGTAAAAACAGCAATAAAATGTCAACAATTTTCTTTTTGTTGTTTTATAATCCATTAATACAACAAACTGTGTGCTATAAGTATAACGTACAACGTATAACGTCGTTTCTCATAATCAACCAGTATCACCTCCTCACCTGTGTTCGTGAAGTTTCTGCGTTGTGTTTATCTCTTACTCCGAAGTCGACCTTCCCCATACTGGCTGTACAACTGTTTCAACCCTGTTAATGCAATCCGACTCAAAAAGGAAAAAACGAGACACTGGAAGCAGGATACCTCTCCTGGATGTTATGTTTATTCTCATAAACTCTGTACACGATTGAGAAATCTCGGACATTGAGAGTTGGAGACGTGGATCCTGTTGATATGAATCCACATAGCTGGGGGACGGTACTGGACACTGAGGAATGCCATTTATAAGATGGTTCCCCTTTAACAATTAACATTAACAATAATTGTTTCTATTGTAATATGTCTGCGGAAATGTCAATTGAATTATAATTAGGGAAGGGAGGGGATTGAAGGGTGTCTTTTTATTTTTGTCATGTGCTATTGTCTGTATATATGTATGTTTGTGTAAAAGAAAAAATTGCAATAAAAACATTGTTTAAAAAAAAGAAACTCTGTACACGATGGAAACACAGTTCTGAAAGGTCCTTAAAAAAGTCCTAATTCATTATTCTACCGTCTCTTCTGCTTTTAGTCCAATGGTGGTTGAGGCCTCTTCGTTAGCCAAAAACCCTTTCCTGTTAGCAGAGGCTAGCTCCTTGTGGCATTCTCCTCCCCCCACCCTCCGTCTCTGGAGGGGGGAGGGACTTCTGCTGTCTCTGTCAACGCATCTGCTTGTCTCAGCTTCGTTTTTCAGTCTGGTTAGTCTTCTGAAGAACTCACAGCTTACCGTCTTCAAGTCTCGCGATGTCTCTCTCTCTCTCTCTCTCTCTCTCTCTCTCTCTCTCTCTCTCTCTCTCTCTCTCTCTCTCTCTCTCTCTCTCTCTCTCCCTCTCTCTCTCGTGACTGTTACTATGGCAACAGCACTTGACCCAAATCGAACTATGGTTCAAAATGTCCCACCCTATCTCATCACCATAACAACGGCTTCTCAAACACCTCAGCCGAGGACCTTGAGCACTATCTCTAACACCATGCCTGATGCTCTGAAACACACTCTGGCTTCCCAGTCTAACTTGAAAACACACACGACTGATACTGTCCTCTTAAAACTAATATCTATATAGGTTATAAACCAAATGCAAATCATCGATTTCCTTCACATGTATAGACCTACTTTGAAATAAAACACAGAAGAGGAGAAACAACACTGGCATCTGTAGACCTACTTTGAAATAAAACCCTGAACTACCGGTATGCAGGTATATTTGAGTCCTTTCCTTATTTGTGGAACATTTATAAAATAAAAAGTAGTCCACTTTGAAAAAAGACTACCATGTGTAGACCTACTTTGAAATAAAACACAGAAGAGGAGAAACAACACTGGCATCTGTAGACCTACTTTGAAATAAAACCCTGAATTAAGCAGGTATATTTGCGTCCTTCCCTTATTTGTGAAACATTTATCAAATAAAAAGTAGTCGACTTTGAAAAAAGACTGGCATCTGTAAACCTGCTTTGAAATAAAACACAGAACTATGCAGCTCTATTTGAGTCTTTCCCTTATTTGTATTTATTAAATAAAAAGTTCGCAAATTTCTCAACACATATCAGGCATACAGGTGCATCGTTAGTCGTGAAAGCAAATTAATCTGTCCACGCTGAATTAAACCCTCTATTTTCCTCGGACATTCCCTTTTTGGGATTTATCCATCGTTAGCTTACTGGGGGGTCGGAAACTCAAGATTAGCTACCTGCAGACGGCAGGGAGAGGCGCAGGGTGTGATGTATATTTTACTTGATGAATTATTTGAGTTGACGAAATATTTTTTCATTTCAGTGTCACAGTATGACATCGATATCCAAAATAAGAGAAAAGAAAATACCAAAAAAATTATAATAATTTTCTTTTTCTTTTAAGTAACAGGTAGCCACAGCAGAGTGGCTAAGAGCCGCAGGTTGCCGACCCCTGAACTAGCAGCACCCGCTGTCCTTGCAGGGTACCTCTCCTCCCGGCGTACCTTCACAATGACTTTGAGGACGGGAGTGACATTGCTGGCTTGATAAAAGATAAGTGGTAGTATATGTCCTCCTAAATACGAAGCAGAAGCCTGTTATATATGTTTTAATGCTTTTACGTCAAACGTCTTTGATTACAGTATGGTGCCCTCTTTTGAAAACAAAACTACTTGCTTTGTTCACATAGTAATATTTTTCTCCATCTGAGATCTGAAAGTGACTTTTGAGCATTTAAAATGTTTGTTTACCTTGTTAGAGTAAATATTTTGAGTCACGATGGACTAAGAATATTTTCCATCTATACATATACATTTACACATGGACATAAATATATGCATACACATACACATACATCATATACACATACACATACATATACATATAGACATACATATACACATACATATACATATACACATACATCATATACATATACATACTACATATACATATACATTCACATTCATATAACAAAAGTTTAGATAGTCAGATTAATTCCAGTACAGAGTAGCTTTGTTGCAACAGTGCCATTAGGTTTCTGTAATGTCCTACTCTTGATCCTTCGGCACAGAGGGGGGGGGGGAATCACATCCCCAGCCTTATTGGGAGCGTGTTGTAGTTGTACTTATTTTCCTCTCTCCCATCCGCTATGTTTGTTCTTTCCTGTGTTGCTGTTAAAGACAGACAGAGAGAGAGAGAGAGAGAGAGGAGAGAGAGAGAGAGAGAGAGAGAGAGAGAGAGAGAGAGAGAGAGAGAGAGAGAGAGAGAGAGAGAGAGAGAGAGAGAGAGAGAGAGAGACAGGGGCGGGGCTAGGGGGTGGCTACTTGGGCTCAAGCCCCGAATGTTTTCTGAAAAGCCCCGAATCTATTTTCAATTTTTTTTTTCAATTAATCATTGTTACATGAAAATATGTTTGCACCAGATTTAGAAAAATACGATGATAACTATTTTATTGCAATGCACTATTGCATTATTTGATTCTATTTTACTAATTCTAATTCTAATACTAATTTACTATTCTATTTTATCGAGTTAACCCTAGATCTTAGATCCTAATATGAAAAACGATGTGATTTAATGTTCTATGTCTTACCTTGACTTTGTCTATTTTACTGTTATCTATTTTATGCTTTATGTCTGCACTTTATGCATTGCTCTTGATCTGCCAATGTTGTGCTCATTTTATGCCTGTCTTTTTGTACTGCTGTGAAGCACTTTGAGCTGCAATTCTTGTATGAAAGGTGCTATACAAACACAGTGTATTATTATTATTATTATTATTATTATTATTATTATTATTATTATTATTATTATTATTATTATTATTATTATTATTATTATTATTATTATTATTATTATAAATTATTATAGTTTGCTTCATTAATTAAAGGGTGTGAATTTAAGTGTTCTCTAGTGCCTTTTGTCCGCTTTAAGGTGGTGGTATAAGTTAAAGGTTGTGGTGTCGAAGTAAAAAAAATCCGTGCCCGCTAACGCGGGCACCTATCTGGGCTAAGCCCCGGATCTCCTACAATCCTAAATCCGCCCCAGAGAGAGAGAGAGAGAGAGAGAGAGAGAGAGAGAGAGAGAGAGAGAGAGAGAGAGAGGGGCCTCTTGGAGTCACGTGGGAGTATTGCTGTTGCACAGCCCTGAGAGCCAGCCCTTACTTCTTGGCTAACCTTCATGCTCGATCAATAACTCTCTACAGAGGCACCATCTTTGGTTGTTTGTTTGTTCACTCCTGCTCACAGTGCTCCTTACATCACTGCTTAGATGATGAAATGTATCAAGCTATGCTTTTAACCCCTTTATAAACAGGACGTTCTGCGAGCAAAAATAGCCAGAGAACATACAACTGTGTATTGGCTACAACTATGTGCAGAGGGAATAGAATAGAATAGAAATGAATAGAAGTCGTTTTTTATTTCCTCAACAAATAAATATGTAGCGAGTTAACGACTGCGATATGTGGCCATTTATCACATCAATCTATTTCCCAGTGGAGGAAATTTCATTTCTTGCTTTTGAGAAAATCATGAATGAGATCTGAATCATAGTGTATACCCAAGATCTCCAATTAACTGTGTATACAAGTAGGGGACTCCGCTGCAAAAAGCTACTTGATACCCACGCAAAATGCCTTCAGCCTGGGAGATGGATGGGCCCTGGCTGGTCCGACAGAGGTCAATTATTTCCCTTCCCATGTCAGAGGAGAAGTAAACACCAGGACACAGGCGGCTATTTCAGCTCCGTGTCTGGACCTATGAACTCTGCTGTGAGCTCAAGATCCCTATCTCTGAGAAAAGAAAGAGCCTCCGCCCTCCACCCCCTCTCTCCCTCTCTCCGCCTCCCTCTCTTCCCCTCCCCTCCCCTCCCATTGCCCTCCCCCTCCCCACCATTGCCCCGTCGTCCTCCGTCCTCTTACCTTCATTACGCATTTTTTGTTTATGCTTGGGCGCAACTGTGGCTGCTCCTGATGGTTTGAGGTCAGGCGTGACTGGCCACGGGTTACTCTAAATAAATACACAGGGACTAGCCAGGAAGGAGCGGGTAGGCTGTGCTCACCGCCGAATCGCCCTTGATTAATCAGCTGGCAGATCCAGGGTGACTTTTTGTGTACACTCCCCCCAACCTCCATCAACCCCCCCCCCCCCCTCCCCATCAACCCCCCATACACACACACACACACACACACACACACACACACACACACACACACACACAAACACACGCACATTGTTAAATATAACATAACCACATGTGTATGCATGTACGCGCACACAGACATACACACACACACGCATATACTGTATAAATACACACTCACACTCACACACACACATGTACACACATACACACTCACACACTCGCACACATGTACATATATAAATACACACTCACTCACACACACACACACACACACACCACACACACACGCACGCGCGCGCACACACACACACACACACACACACACACACACACACACACACACACACACACACACACACACGCACACGCACTCACACACACACACACACAGAGGTCATGCCAGTCTGTGTTTATTTACAGAAGTGATAGGAGGCCTTGTCTTCAACTATGGCCTGCACCACACACTGAGTGGTGGTGCTGGTGGCTGTGTACAAAAGTGTACAAAAGTGACATAAAATGACTTGTTTTCACCATCTGTTACAACAGGGGTTCCCAAACTTTTTCAGCTCGAGACCCAAAAGAGAAATTTGGTGTTTCCCCAGGACCCAAACTTACAAAAATACATCATGAATTGCCATAACATACATTTATAGGGCGGCCGGGTATAGTGCAGCGGACTAAGCGTCTGTCTACCACCACAGAGACAGTGGGATTGAATCCAGCTGTGGTGCTTCCGGGTTGGCCGACCTTCCATACTAACACAATTGGCAGTGTTAGCGGGCGGGAAACCCGGCGAGGGTGGGTCCTGGTCATTGTAAACAGCGACTCCTACAGTTTGGTCGGGGCACCTGCACAGCAAGGGAAGGATCTAGGAGAGGTAGTGTGACCTTCCACACGTTCGTCGTTACACTCTCCCAGTGAGAGTCCGCGCTGCCAGGTGAAAAGAAGCAGTGGGCTGGGTACACATGTGTCGGAGGAAGCATGCGATAGTCTCCGCCCTCCCGGACCGACGGTAGGGGGTAGAGTGCGCAACGACCAGGAAGGGGATTGGGAATTGGCATTGACAACTAACATTGGGATGGGAGAAAAAATGGAAAAAGAAGGGGGGAAAAGATAATAAAAAAAAAAATAATGATAATAAAATGTATAAACTACTGATAAAGAACACAACAAACCATGAATTTCAAATGTATATGAAATGTATTTATTTAATTATAAAAGTACATCACAGCAATAATCAGAGTGTAATGTTATGTTAATGTTAACCACCTCATAACATATGTACATACAATTTTGTAACACTTTTAACACTTTCTATTTCTCACCCCTTTTTCAACCCTCCATTTCTTACCCCCTCCCTCCATCCCTAAACCTTGAACCCCAACATTGAGCAACATTCTGATTAATTTGTACTGACTTATTTAAAAATTCTACTGACCTGACATGCTAGAAGGGGTATAATATTTCATCTATGGCACAATGAAATCTAATGAGAGGTATGTGGCTGGTTGAAGTTTTCAACCAGCAGATCTATTCTGGGCTTGGTTTTTGAAAGTGCTATTATGAGGTCATGCTGAGCATTTAGTCTGTTTCTGTATTTGTTTTTCAGGTATGCTGTAGTAGAAAACCCAGATTCACATAAGTATGTGGTGCCAAACTGAATTAACACATCTACAGCTGTAAAAAAAAAAAAAAAAATTACTTTTTACCTTTTTTTTTATTGGCGACCCAATAAAAATGGGTCCGCGACCCATTTTGGGTCGTGACCCAGAGTTTTGGAAACACTGTGTTACAACTATTGGGAAATGCAAATGGCTCCAAAGTCGATGCAGACAAAGTGCAGACAGAGAGAATGTGAACATTTTGCATTAGTACTTTAAAACATATTCAATTAGTTCAAATAAAAACAATTCTTTGATGGTATACATGTGTGTCAGGGATAGGGATGTGCATCTCCTCACTGAGGCCGATGCGATGCGCATCTCGATACGGTGCCAACGATACGATACATTAACGATACATTTGAAGGACCGGGCGATGCGATACGATTCACCCCCTGTTGAGATACGATACGATACGATTCGATACGATTTGATTCAACATAATGCGATTCGGGGCGATACGATGCGATTCAACACGATGCAAAATAATGATACAATTTTATGGTATGACAGAGGATTTGGTTGTATTCCTTATATGCAGCTTATATTATTATTAAAAATAAAATAATCTACTGTAAGACAATTTATATAAAAACTCTTGGGTGCCTAAGAAGACTTTTGCATAAACTGTCTTTTCTATCCACTTTAGCTAAAAACACACACACACAATGTACTACTGTGAGACAATAATAATCATACACAAAGGGATAATGGCTTATAGCAGACTTAAATGATTTTATAATATTTCAGATAATGAAATTAAATGTTTATCATCAACTATCCAATTAGTATTTATATTGTAACGTTTGGCCACGTTAAATCATTGAACAGAGAGAGAGAGAGAGAGAGAGAGAGAGAGAGAGAGAGAGAGAGAGGGAGAGAGAGAGAGAGAGAGAGAGAGAGAGAGAGAGAGAGAGAGAGAGAGAGAGAGAGAGAGAGAGAGAGAGAGAGAGAGAGAGAGAGAGAGAGAGCCCGTCTGAGTCGCGTAGTTGATGATGTCACACACTAGGCTAGGATCGGATGTCAACAGAACACACGGAGCCTGGATAGCCTGCTGCATGAAGCGATATAAAGAAACCAATAGCCAATAAATGTGAAGTTATCTTTGAACCTGTTGTCAAGCGTCTTCAATATACCCCCCCCCCCTCCTCACTAATGGAACTGGTGTTGCGTTAGTTAGTTAGTTAGACACTGTAGTTTAGTTTAGCGTTAGCTGAACGGCTAACTGGCGTTAGCCAGAGGAAGCCCAATTCTATTCATGTCCTCGACTTCCACTGTTTGTTGTTGTTAACTGTGACGCGGCTCTCGCCTTCTGTATTAGTAGTATAGTATCAGCTGTGTGCAGTCACAGTGCACTGCTGACAGAAGTGGATGAGAGGAAATTATATTAATGCATCGGTTTTGACCGCCGCAAAGACGCTACAACAAGATGCATCGCGAGTTCAACCTGAGTTCTAGCCGGTGCGCACGTATTCCACCGGTGCACGCGCATCGTGAACGTGTATGCCGGCGCACCGATGCAAATCGATGAATCGTCACATCACTAGTCAGGGACTGTATGTGTGTGTGTGTGTGTGTGTGTGTGTGTGTGTGTGTGTGTGTGTGGCATTACTAATGCCAAAGCTTCTTTCTTTCACCATAGGATCGAGGCCTCTGCCAAGAACCTTCGCAAACTGCATGCTACCATGTCCTCCCTCCTCACTCCCCGCCCCGAGGAAAAAGTGGAGAACATCCGCAGCTCCTTCTCCCAACCCCCACCCATTCCAAATACTGAATCGAGAACCTCATCCTTCACTCTGTCATCTTTCTCTTCCATTACAGAAGCCGAGACCCTGACACTGGTAACGTCGAACCGTCCGACTACATGCCAGCTGGACCAGTTACCCTCCCCACTCCTCCAGACCCTAGCACCAGACATCCACCCATTCCTAACTGCAACCATCAACTCATCCCTCAACTCGGGGGTGGTCCCCACCTCCCTAAAACAAGCCAGATCACACCACTCATAAAAAAAACAACCATGAACCCCACCGTCATAGGCAACTATCGTCCTGTCTCTCTTCTCTCCTTCCTTTCTAAAACACTTGAATGTGCTGTATCCAACCAACTTACTGCTTATCTCTTACAGAATGACCTCCTAGACCCTAATCAGTCAGGCTTCCGGACTGGCCACTCCACAGAAACGGCCCTCATTGCGGTCACAGAGGCACTTCACTTAGTAAAAGCGAAAGGCCTCAGCTGTGGCCGCGTCCCCGACCGCCAAGAACCTTGGTGTTGTCCTCGACGACCAGTTGAACTTCTCCGCTCACATTGCAGCGACAACCAGAACCTGCAGAATCCTCCTGAGCAACGTCAGAAGGATCCGCCCCTTCCTGACAAAAGAAGCCACCCAACTCCTCGTCCAATCAACAGTCCTCTCCCGCCTCGACTACTGCAACGCACTGCTTGCTGGCCTCCCGGCCACTGCCACCAAGCCTCTTCAACTCATTCAGAACGCAGCGGCCCGCCTGATATCAAACCTACCGAAGTCGGCCCATGTCACCCCACTTCTTAGGGAGCTGCACTGGCTCCCCATTGCTGCACGAATCCTCTTCAAGGCCCTCGACCTGGCATACCGTGCGGCAAAGGGAACCGCTCCCGCCTACCTCCGGTCAATGGTCTCTAACTACACACCATCAAGACCCCTATGCTCTGCATCCTCCGGCCGTCTCAGACCCACTCCTATCCGAGCTCCGGGAGGGTCATCAAGGAGAAGCTGCCTTTTCTCAATCCTTGCCCCACAATGGTGGAATGAACTACCCACCCCAGTTAGGACAGCCGAATCCTGTCCAATTTCGCCGTCGACTAACTTCTTGACGGACTTCTTGAAACATTATCTGAAATTAAATAAATCTAACCCTAACTAATCTTACTGCCATGCACTTGTCCTAATAAACTAACCTACACTGTAGCACTCAACACTTTGATGAACATTGTTACTCAGCTGATAGAGTTGTGCCCTTCCTGATGACTTGTCGTACAGAACTTGTAAGTCGCTTTGGATAAAAGCGTCAGCTAAATGACTAAATGTAAATGTAAATGTGTGTGTGTGTGTGTGTGTGTGTGTGTGTGTGTGTGTGTGTGTGTGTGTGTGTGTGTGTGTGTGTGTGGTGTGTGTGTGTGTGTGTGTGTGTGTGTGTGTAGGTTATATGTTTGCACAAATACACATTTCATTTTCTTTGTGTGAACTGACAAAGTAATTCTTTCATCTCAATTCCCTTCTAGATAAGAAACAACCAATAAAGCAGAAGCCACTGCAGCACAACGCTGTTAGTCTGTCAGACACGGCTACAGGCCTGGACTGCCGGTCGCTCTTTGAAGTGGAGATTCTGTGCGCGCAGGAGCTTCCCACTGAGCAGGCTGCAGCGCTGCTCGATAGATTCCATCTCCACTGCTCAGCGTTCCATCTCACCTCTCATCTCCTCCTCTCGTCTCCTCCTCTCGTCTCCTCCTCTCATCATCTGCTCCTCTCGTCTCGTCTCCGCCTGCGCGGCCCTCCCGTCGTCCCCACATCGCTCTGGCCCTATGCATCCCTTCCGGCTGCCATCATTAGAGGGAGGAGCTGTCCTCTCACCTGTCAGCTCCACTCTAGCAAGCACCAGTAGAGTCTCATCTGGACCATGCAGACCTCTGACACTGACCCCCCCCCCCCCCCCCTCCTCCTCCTCTTCCTGACCTAACCCGAGTCTACAGCCCCTTCCCCCTGTCCTGGCTTCCAGCCTGAGCTCCTTGCCCCCCAGCATCCAACTCGTTGCCTCATGCCTCTGCCCCAGCTGCCGAGCGAAGCCCCTCCCCAGCCCCCGACTCCAGACCTAGCCCCCGGCCCTAGCCTCCCTGGCCCCTGCGCCTCTGTTGCCCCCAGCGTGGATGGACCTATCCTCGGGCAAGGTGTGGCCCCGCGTGGCATGCCTGTCCAGCGTAGAGGTTATCAGCTATGATCCCCGCAATAGACTTCAACCTCAACCTGCTGCCCTGAGGGGACAGAGAGATGGAGGAATTCAGAGGGAGCAAGAGAGAGAGAGAGAGAGAGAGAGAGAGAGAGAGAGAGAGAGAGAGAGAGAGAGAGAGAGAGAGAGAGAGAGAGAGAGAGAGCAAAGGCAAAAGGCGAGTGAACGAGGGGGTTGATGAGAGGGGAGAGGAGGAGGAGTGAGTGGAGAGAGGGAGGGAGAGTGCGAGGGAGGAAGAGAGGGGAGGTGGGGATAGGGATGGAGGTTTGCCTGGAGGCAGGGATGAGGCAATGAGTACCCCTCAAAAAACAGGGAGGCAGTTGGAGACCACCATAGGCAGTAGTACAGAGGCAGACTGCAGGGGCTTTCAGGTGTGTGTCAAACACTAAGCAGCAGGCCCTCTGTTCTCAGGCTTCCTTCCACAGTGACATGCTCGAGCTGCCCCACAGACATCCGCTCTAAAACTCAACACCAGACCGGCTGGAAGCTTTTTCAACTTATTGTTTAATACAGTGATAAGCTCCTTTTTGGAAGTCTGTAAGCCTGTCCTTTTTTCTTTCTTTCTTTCTTTCTTTCTTTCTTTCTTTCTTTCTTTCTTTCTTTCTTTCTTTCTTTCTTTCTTTCTTTCTTTCTTTCTTTCTTTCTTTCTTTCTTTCTTTCTTTCTTTCTTTCTTTCTTTCTTCCTTTCTTTCTCTCTTTCTGTAATGTTGTCAAACTGTAATTTATTATACTGCAGTGTTAACCTGTTAACGTTCGGCGGCACGTATATGGGCCGTCACGCGCGCCTGTCGCGGCACTTTGCCCTGTCTGTCGGCCTAGCGCTGTAATTTTGCCAATCAACCTACACATTGTTGGAAAGCTAAAATGGCCGCCGTTCGATTGACACCCTACTCAACCTATTACGTGCTTCCAATCTCGGGTTACAAGGATGAACAACCGATGAGTGTCGGTTTCGGACAAGTAACCACGTCCGGTTTTGGCTGGTCCTGAACGGAACAGTCACCTCTGACGGTGAAAATTATTGACCGTTTTTGTAGCCAATGAAATTCTGGAGCTAATCGTATCTTTTTTTTATCTACTTTTTTCTCCTCCTTTTTCTGTGATTTTTCTCCCATCCCAATTTACCTCTCGTGCCAATTCTCCCTCCCCTGTCCTGATCGTTGCTCACATGTGCCCCCCACTGGCCGGTCGTAGGGAGGATAGAAGCCCATCACATGTCTCCTCCGATACATGTGGAGGCAGCCAGTCACATCTTTTCACCTGCCAGCGCGGACTCTAATTGGCGAGGTGTAACATGTAGGAGGCTCACACTGCCCCCGCAATTTTCCCGTCTTTGCTGTCCAGGCGCCCTGACCAACCTGTAGGAGTCGCTGTTTACAATGATCAGACTACCACCCATCGACTCCCCTCCCGCTGGCTCTGCCAATTGAGTCAGTATGACGGCCGGCCCAGGCCGGAGGCAACGCCGACAGCCGGATTCGAACCCGGTGTCTCTTGCGTTGGTGACGAGCACAATGTCCGCTGCGCCACCCAGCCGCCCGGGCTAATGGTATCTTATGCGAGGGCTGAACCCTACCTTAAAGGGACAGAAGAAGATGAAGAAGTTGTTTGTTTGAGAATTCCTCACTCGCCCGGCCAAATGAATGAGCGGTCGGCCATTTTGGACGAATTATTACCGATAATTATAACCTCTAACTCTATTACATTAGCAGTCAGAGTGATTCTTCTCCTGTTGTGGAAGAACGTGCAGAATGTTTCCTTTCAAAAGAGACCAGACTCATGCAGGTGCTATAAGTGGTTCAAGTAATAAATCGCAAATTACTTTGGGTATGCAAACGCCAGCCGTTTTATGCTAAATGTGCATAAGGAGTTAATGTCTCCACACCTCTCTTGGCAGAGCCTGAGGTGTGGCCAGCAATAGCAACCCCTCTCCCTATCCCCCACTCAACTCCAACCCACACATCAGACAAAAAAAAAGTAAACAAAGTGCGGTACCAAGTTGGGCTCTTTCGGCTAGTGGTTGCTGTTTGACGACATTACAGATTCTATCTTTAATCACTTAGCACGCTCATTTATTAATTTAGCTGTTAGTTCATTGACTTTAACCTGAATGTGTTTGTGTGTTTTTTTACCCAGACCAACAGATCTCCTATCTGTTGCCGGACTGTAGAGTGCAACACCAAACCATATGCCACCAATTGCCACCAATTGCCCTGGATGCAGATAATCGGCATTAAAAAAAAGCTGGCTGAGTTTGAAGCGTCATTAATTCTGCTGCTGTTTTTTTGTTTGCCTGGCACACACACCGAGGGCTGGTCTGTTATCGCGGTCTCAGACATCGTAATCAGACCCCCATAATCACACTTCCAGAGGCAGAATGTGCCTGGGGCCCGCGCCAACATCCTCTAATGCAGGCCGCCGCGGGCCGCTAGCCTGCAGACACAGGGGCTGGCAGATGGAGAACGCCATTAAACACGGACAATCACTGAACAGTCACAGAGCAATACACTGTGTGTGTGTGTGTGTGTGTGTGTGTGTGTGTGTGTGTGCGCGTGTGTGTGTGTGTGTGTGTATGGGGGGGTGGGGGGGCGAGGTAGAGGAGGGAGACATAGAGAGAAGGAGACTTGCAGGTTTTACTATAATTTATACCAGATCTGATAATCATCCTTTAATAATGTCATTAAAGGAAAGCATATGATAGTTGATTGTATGTGAATATCTAGATTATATGGGAGCATTCATGCATGCACTCATCCCCACACACACACACACACACACACACGCACACGCCCGCACACACACACGCACACACACACACACACACACACACACACACACACACACACACACACACACACACACACACACACACACACACACACACACACACACACACACACACACACACCATGCATCAGCTTAGATAGACAGTCCAGTGCCTCCCAGGAGCAGGACACCAATATAGCTTTCAGAAATCTGTTGACAGAATCTGGCTATGGGGCGACAATAATGTGGTCAAGAAGCATGGTTTCTATCTTTAGCCTTTGGCGTGGTTTATTCATTCACATGGTATGAGCAGCAGCACATGAGTTCTCCTCTCACTGAGAGGCTGGTGGAGAAAGAGGTAGAGGGGGAGGAGACATCTCTTTTTATACTCGCCACCTGGTGGTATCATGAGTGGCTCCGCCTAGAGCGCCCTCTAGTGGAAACAGTTATATATGCATGTAGTTAGACAGTTACTAGCAATCCTACATAGAACCTCTAACTTTAACACTCCCACTTAGGGTTGTTTTAGCACACTGGATAACTTCTCCGAAAACATTTTACAATGAAAATGAATTAATACAATCCAAATCATCAAAAGAGTATGGCGGTCAATATTTACACGTTAAACATGACCTCTGCAAATCTCTTCAATTTCAATTTGGAACAGGTTTCCTCATAGTGTCTGCTACCATGTCGTCCGTTGGACAGTAAATCAGTGTCATTCTTTCTTCTCTGATGACAGATCTGATGAGATGCTATTTTATATTGACATGTTTATATCTATGTTGGCACACTGGGTTCCTAGCAATCACAATGGTTCCCTGGTTGCCCTCATAAACAACAGTCTTCATATATACATAGGTGTGCATCACTTCGAGCAGTTGTTCTAGATAAACACATTTCTGCATTGTCATAGCTAGAAACATACACTCGGCTTCACATGTTGATAGTATCACTGTGGTCTTTAAGCCCTAAACCCTCGCTGCACTTTCTGAAACACAGCTGTTCGTCTGCTGTACCTTTGGGATAACGAAAAACATGTTTTTGACGTAGTTCAATGCTTCTCTGTGGGGTCAGCAAAATGCTGTGACAATTTTTACTCACTACAAAACATAGGTCAGGGCGAGTACAGGTTGTCAAACAAATGAGGCTACCCACAGCTTCTCTATACATCTCTTACATCAGTCAAAACATCTCAGGATCTTTTCCACATAATTAAATCATTGAGAACATGGTAAATCATCCACCTCTGTATTTAAACACGGGACCCATTTCTGTATTTAAACGTGGAATCCACTCAGGTATTTAAACCTGGGCCCTCATTCATCAACGTGACGTAGAAAATGTTCTATTTCCACACGTAAGCACAGAATTTAGAATGTGTGTACGCACAGAAATATTGGGATTTATCAACCGTGCGTACACAGGTCCTATGCTCCTCCGTGTTGATAAATACCTCTTTGTTCTACCGTCAATGCTCGTGCATGATTATCCATATATGGTCATGAAACACCCCCCTTGGGATGTGAAATAATGGACTGACCCGAGCGGAACTCTGAGAAACTCCACAGGAGATTGTTCACTGAGGCGCTGCCGAACCAAGAAGACACAACGCGTGTTATGGGATAAATAAAAGGCGGACTTGTACACAGTGATGTCAGATATCAACGGCTCCCTAAGACCATTGCTGCAATTCTGCCTGGACAGCTCAAAATACTAATAAAGACCGTTCGTTGACCACTGTTTGGCGTTGGTTGTGTGTCATTATAACCGTGCTGTAATATGAATGCCTTTATTAGTTGTGTTCGATTGGCTATAATATGATTTTTAGAGGCATCTATTTTGTTGTCGGTATTACCGACAACAAAATAGATGCCTCTAAAAATCATATACTATTAGGTAGCCTATATGAATTACATATAATAGCAGCCATAGCCTACATTATGCAACAGTAACTTGCGCATACCAGTGTATGCGACGGACCAGTGTATACCTTATATCATATCATATTCATATAATAGTTTACTCTATCAGCATACCAGCATGTAATACGTTCTTTGTTAGAACTCAACTCGTTATTATTTTGCACATAGATTGCAGAAATACGGGAACGTTTTGATTTATATTAAAAGGCTTTGACATTGTAAAACTAAATACGTGGAATTCTGTAAGCATAATACAAGTCATATCACCCACACGATATATGCTCTGTGTCCAGAGCATGTATGCTTTTCATTCATTTAAGACACATTATTGCAAGGGTTTTGTAATACATGTCATTGCAATGCGTTTTTTATTCTTTCTTATACAGTAAAAAGGGGGAAGAACACTATATCGTGGGTGTTCACATGACTTGTATTCTGCTTACAGCTTCGAAATTCCACTTGTTTCGTTTAACGTAAAGCCTTTTAAATATAATCAAAACGTTCGCGTGTTTCTGCGGTCTGTGCGCAAAATAATAACGAGTTGAGCTACGCGGAGCGCAGTCAGTCAGTACACCCCGTATATTCCGATAACGCTATATAAACCATGCTGCATTCATTCTGAGAGAAAGATCTATTATTCCAAATGCTATTTATAGGGTTTTGACCATAATTACACTACTGTTGCTATTTTACAATGAACTATAATGAATTACGGTTCATACAGAACATGCCAGTGTTGAAACTAATGCACAGAAGCTCATTTCCTTGTTGTAATAATATATTCTACCAACGGGCGCCAGGTACGCATGGTCCGAGCTGTGCGTAAATATAAGCATGAAGTCAAGTTCAAGTTGAAATTGATGAATCCCACACTCTGCTTAGAAATGGTCGTACGCACAGCTTAAGCACATATCTGTGCGTAAGTCACGTTGATGAATGAGGGCCCTGGATTCTACTCCTCCCGTATTTAAACCTGGAGTATCCTCCTCCTGCATTTAAGCAGTGTAGCCACCCTCCTTCAGTATTTAAACATGGAGTACCCTCCTTCAGCATTTAAGCAATTGGCTACGAACCATACTTTGTATTTGTCGTGGCCTTCAATACCCTCCTGGATTGAATACTTCCATTTCCCTCCCACTGTCTGTCTGCCCTCTGGTAACTTGGTTGAATACACCCATTTCCCTCCCACTGTCTGTCTGCCCTCTGGTAACTTGGCTAGAGTAAAGGTGTGGTTGTCCTCTAGGGACCTCATCTCCTCATCCCTTGCTCTCTCCCATTTACTTGATTCGGGGGACACTATGTGTTACAAAGGATCAGATTAAACCGAATATATATATTTATTTATTGATATATATTGCATAGTATTTGTATATCGTTTGATATCCCTTGTATATTCCTTGTACATATACACGGAATGTCCCTTTAGCCTATTACAGACCATAATATTTCATTCTCCTATTGGACAGCGGTCCACCGGCGCCAGGGACCGGCCTCCGGAGCCAGGTTCAAAGTCACCGTCAAGATGTGTCTGGACATGCCCGGCCTTGCCCAGGGATACGCGACAGAAATGAGAGTGGAACTAGTTTATTCACTGTGCGTATAAATACGGCGCAGGTGAATGTAGAAGCCCCTTACCTCCGTACCCTTACCTTCCTTAGCATGTTACCGATAAGTTGAAGCCTCACCCACGATACAACGTGCGGTGAAGTATGGCCTGTTTGGCCTCAGAATAGAGCATCGAGACCGCGTGCGAATTAGTAACTGAATTGTCAGAGTTTGGCGCTATACCGTCGAGTGCGACATATTTCTATTAGGTAAATAATAGTCTATTTGTGTATAGTGTATCGTGCGGTTAGAATTCTATAGTGACCAGCATCTCCAACGCTTTCTCGTATTAGCTAGAGTTCTTATCCAGGCTGGGCCGACCGCATGGTGCTTTCACCCGAGGAGACCTAGGCGAGAACCGTATGGACATGTACACTGGATTAATCTACCCGACGACTACATAGCCCTTTGCGGCTGGAATATATTTGCTTTGGTCCTGTGATTTATGGAGCGGATAATCGCCGACGCCTGCACGTGTTGGATTTACCCCGAGAGGAGTCAAGTCGAGTCGGGCCCAGAGAGCCTGAGGCCGACTAGCTTTCTTCCCTGTGGAGCTACAGTCTACAAGAGAACCAAGCTGTATTCGTCTGTGGATCAAGAGGCTACTGCACCGGCTTCTGTACCTGAAGTCTCCCTAGTCATCGTTGACCAGACGTCCTACTACCGACAGATCTTCTACCCCCCTGCTGGCTTACAACCAGTGGGAACCCCTTCCAGTATCTCCCGCTAGATTACTAGTGCACCATAGATATAATTCCCTAAGATTCAGGTTGTATAATTACCTCCTGCGTAACCAGAGAATGGACATTCGTTATTGATTTGCCTACGCATACTCCTTTGCCTTACAAGTGCATTCAAAGAATAATGTAAAGTATCCTATGTACCTTTTGCTCCATTAAATACTTGATTATACCTTTGACTGGAGCCGATTTCATTGTGGGAAGTGTTCATCATATTCATATATCGTGTACTGTATGGCCAGTAATTAAAGTACATAAAGCGGTAGTGGTTTAATGATACCATACTTATCAATACAGTCAGGGAATTGTACCCCTCAGTTACACTATGGCCTCTTTAACACTTTGGATGCCAGCCACGACATAACACGTGTTAACAGCCCGCCCCCTGAATGCCCAGCACGACAATTAGCGTGAATTTTTTTTTATTAGCGATCTGAATTCATATTTCATCAACCGAGTCTACCATTGGGAAACCAGCCTCATCAGGAGCTCAGATGTGAAAAAAGTGCCCCCTATCGTCTCCCAGATGGTAATGCACCCTTTTGGAATGGACTCAATGAAAATGGATGAGAAAAAAAACCTCCAGAATCCACATTTTACTTCTCACGCATGTAACCGGTATGTAGCGCTGGATCAATAAAAGGATTGATTTTTGGAATGGCGATCAGGAATTGGAATAATCTTTTTGGACACCATCTGATCTCAGGTAAGGAATCTATTTTACCAGTCTTAGGATAATCAGACCTGTTTTCACGGAGATATAAGCTTTTCCCCTATGTTTGATATGGCTGTTTGGCTGTGCGAGCGATCAGGAAATATATCAGAGCAGATATCAGATCGCCTATATAGCGTACATACGTACACATATACTATCGATAATCTAGCGTTTATTTGAAAACTATTCATAAATAGGCCGAAAAATGAGAACGTTTTTTGTGTATTCTAGAATATTCCATTTATTATGGAATATTTTAATTTTCCTTGAAAACGAGGGCTTTTCAAAATGCTATAAAACGGAAATGAACCGATAAAAAAACTATCCGCTTTGACAATGTTGACTGGAAAATGAGTCATTGATAAGCGACGGGAAGATTAGACACATAGCCATAATTTAAAACATAGATTAGGCGATATTAACGCTAACATTGAAGTGGATGCTGGGCATTCAAGCACTAAATCGTGCGCCCCCTGCTGGGCACTGAAAGTGAGGTCGGGGGTACCCCACTGACTACCCTGTAGCAGTAATCAACGGTGGTAAGTGTACTGTCATCCTCGTCACTCCCTTTCGGGCATAGTCTGTCAGATACTTTGGGGGTTTGTGTTCCCTTGAGGGATACCTCCCACTGCTTGGGGCACTTGACGTCACCCTCGGGTGCTCCTCGTCATCGCCCTCTGGGGGGGGGTGGCTGACTGTCTGCCTGCACGACCGTGCTAAGTACACTGGGCTGATGTGTCTCTGTTTCTACACACCTTACTCTGGAGTCTAGCTCTGGCTCCTCTGTCTGTATCTCGCTCTCACATGTTGTCTTTGTGACAAACTTGACTAGCATGTGTTTCTGCACTCTCCCTTTACCGGGATGAAAAACTAGGAAAGCGGGGCTTCCCTTGTCGTGCCCTACAAAGAGTCCTTTTTCACATCTGGACTCGGGTACTGAATGAATGAATGAATGAATGAATGAATGAATGAATGAATGAATGAATGAATGAATGAATGAATGAATGAATGAATGAATGAATGAATGAATGACTTTATTTGACAATATAAAAAATAAACATGTGACAGAAGAGCACAGTCAGGATATACTGCCAAGGATGAAACACAAAAAAGCTCAGAGCTTATTTCCATTGTGGTCCTTGTAGGGGGGTGGGGGAGTGTGATGCTTAATACATGCATCATACAAAACGTGACATCACAACACATCACATATACCATTTAACATTTATATACATAACAGACTCATACAACATGCCTTAAAGCTAAGTGTCTAGGTCAAGTATAGTCCCTTTTGAGCCATGTCTTCAGGCTGGACTTGAATCTAACGGTATTGTCTACGATTTTCAGGTCACTGGGCAGACTGTTCCAATAGATAGCTGCTGAATACAGAAAAGACTCCTTCCCCATACAGCTCCTGAATCTGACTGGCACAAAGTCAGTTGAGCTGCGCCTAGTTTGGTATGCATGGGTGTCCCTGATTCGGTTGAAGTAGTTGTTAAAGTACACTGGCACTACCCCGTGCACTATTCTGTGAACTAGGCACATCCCTATCTGGTTTACTCTGTCTTCCACCTTAAGCCATCTCATGATCTCAAAGTGAGATGGGTCAAGGTGGGTTCGGGCAGGTAGCCTTAGTATTACCCTGATTAGCTTGTTTTGTGATGTCTGTAGTTTTATTTTCTGACTTTTGGGGGCACTGTTGTACCAGGAGCCACACGCATAGTCATAGTGACACTGTATGAGTGCTCCAGCAAGAATCTTCATCGCAGACTGATCTAAAAAATGAGAGATTCTGGCTAGGTATCTAGTCCTGTTATTGATCTTTGTAAGTGCTTGGTGAGCCATGCTTTCCCCTGATAAGATTTTCCAGGACGCAACCAAGATATTTCACAGATGTTCTGCCACTCCGTTCTGATGTGGGGGATATGGACATGACATCTCGTGTCTTATCTTGTACCTTCTCAACAGTGATTGGAACTCTCTGTTTGTGAACTCGGTTCCGTTGTCAGACCTCAAGCATCCTACTTTACCATAAGGGGCTACGTCTGCCAGGAATTTCTCCGTGGCCTGGAGTGTGTCACTCTTTGCTTTGAGAAAGTAAACAAGCACTGCTCCTGTGCACACATCTGTAAAAGACTGTACATATCTAAAGCCTCCTATGGACTCGTTGCTTACTGGGCCGGCTAGATCCGTGTTAACTAGCGCAAGTGGTACCTTTACTTTTTCTGTGGGATTTCTGTTTCTCGATTGAGTAAACTTCCCCGTTTTGCACACTACACATTTTTTGTCAGGTCTACGCTTTTCACCTTCAATGTGCATGCCTTCTGTCACTGCTTGCAGTTTCAGTAAATCCTCGTAATTACAATTTCCCATAATCTCGTGCCATGTCTGAATATCGTGACTGACCGTCACGCTACACATATCATTACACTTGTCGTTGTCATTACACTCTGTTTGCAGATAATACATTCTCTGGTACATCTTTATGTCAAACCGTGTACCGTCAGGCTCTACAAGAACATTGTTACCTTTATCGAAGAATACCTTGGCACCGCTTGCAGTAGCAGCTATTACAGAGAATAGTCCTTGTGGGAACGATGGTACGTAGAGAGCGTTCTTTAACGTCACTGTACGCCGGCGTCCCCCACTGTCCGTGAGGCATACCTGTGCGTCTCCTCTCTCTTGCGCCAACCCGTAGGTGCGCTTCCCGTCTGCCAGCTCCATGCTGTGCCTCTCCGGGTGGAAAGTGTTGTCAAAGTTCTTGAACCGACTCCTGTCGTTGATGACATGGGATGACGCACCTGTGTCCACGATCAGTCCCTTCCTCTGGGCACGCTGCAGCTGCGCCGGCCTGGCGATGCACGCTGTCCGCGCCCCGAAAGCGAAGTCTTCTTGTCCCGTTATTCTCCGGGCGTCGTCTCGATCCGTCTCATGTCGACCGTTGCCGCCATCTTGTCCGTAGCCGCCGTCTCGTCCATGGCCGCCGTCTCGTCCATGGCCGTCATCTTGTCCATGCGCGTATCGCACGCTCTGGTCGTGTTTCTTCATGCATGCTCTGTCTGTGTGCCCCGTGGATTTGCAGAAGCTACACCAGACAGTCTTTGTGCAGTCGCCTCTCCGATGGCCTTTCTCTTCGCATCGCCAACACGCCAGCTCCGCCGTGGTCCTGGTCCTCTCCCTTGGCGTCGCTCGGGCCTTCAGCACCCTCTCTCCCGCCTCCGCGGCGGCTGGGTGGGTGGGTATCTTCTGAGGCCTCGAAGTTTCTTAACTTGGCCTTGAACTGTCCCAGCGTCATGTCCGCTGAACCGTGTGTTACCAGGAGTGTGAACGGTTTGTACAGCTCCGGTAGTCCCCTCATCACCATCGCCATCATTAGCCCATCGCTTGGTGCTTCTCCTGCACTCTTCAATGCCGTCATGGACTGCTCAGCTCTGATGACGTATTCGGTCACTGTCTCGGTGTGCCCCTTCCTCAGTCCCGTTAGTGTTATGTAGAGGGCCACGACTCGGGGTCTTCCTCGCCCGATGTAATGCTCTCTCAACACCCCCAGGCTTTCTCTGCCTTTGTCTTTAGTGTCGCGGAATATCAGCCCCAAGCTTGTTTCGTCGAGCAGTGGCGCTAACTCACAGTACGTGTCTGCGTTACGCTGGTCGTCCAGGGCTTGCTCTTCCGCCGTCAGTGGTCCCGTGGGGGCTGTCAAGATCGTCGCCTTCAGTCCCGCACCGTGCATGCAGCATAGCATGCGCTCTTCCCAGAGCTCGTAGTCCTCTGCTTTTCCATTGAATGAGGGCCATTTGCTCCTTCCCTTGGTCGCCATCCTCTTGGTTGATGGTAGGCGTAGCTTTAGCTCTTGTTGGCTTAGCGTCTAGCCACGCGGTACTCCCGGTGCTAACCTAGCCTATACTTTTTTTTTTATCCACTTTTTCTCCCATTTTCTATATTTTCTCCCATCCCAATTTCGTATCATCCAATTCAACCCTCCCCTGTCACAAACGTTGTTTCTTGCCTCCCACAAGCCGGCTGCAATGTGGACTAAGTCATACATAGCACAAGTCCCCTCCGGTACTTGAGGTAACAGCAGTCGCATCTTTTCACCTGCGCAGCTCGATCTCTCAGTGGCGAGGAGTAACGCGTGGGAGGCTCACGCTGCCCCCAACACTTCCTGATTCTACTGCGCAGGCGCACCAACCGACCTGTAGGAGTCGCTGTCCACAACGCCCGATCCCCACCCATCAGTTTCCCACCCCCTAATACGGCCAATGTGTATTAGTATGGACGGCCAGCTAAACTGAAAGCAATGTGGAGCGCTGGGCTCGAACAGGCAAGCCCAGCGTCTCCGTCATTCGTGGCGAGCGCCTTGCCCACTACGCCACGTAGCCGCCCACCTAGCCTATACTTTAGCTAAGCTTGCTACCCTTATTATTTCGCCCCGGCGTGATCTGGGCCCATAACCTGTTGACAGAATCTGGCTATGGGGCGACAATAATGTGGTCAAGAGGCATGGTTTCTATCTTTAGCCTTTGGCATGGTTTATTCATTCACATGGTATGAGCAGCAGCACATGAGTTCTCCTCTCACTGAGAGGCTGGTGGAGAAAGAGGTAGAGGGGGAGGAGACATCTCTTTTTATACTCGCCACCTGGCGGTATCATGAGTGGCTCCGCCTAGAGCGCCCTCTAGTGGAAACAGTTATATATGCATGCAGTTAGACAGTTACTAGCAATCCTACATAGAACCTCTAACTTTAACAAAATCACAGGTGAGTAAAAGGTGCAGTGCACTCAATTAGCCAATGCATTCCATGTTTACCTGTTGGAGACATTGCATAGACTTACATTCATTCCTTAGCCCCTAACCTTTACCTTAACCTTGGTGTAAGTGTCCCTTATTGGAGAAGCCGTCCTCAATCAACTGGTTTGCAGTCTAATATGTAGCTACCCAATTTGACAGTTAAAGGGCAAATCCACCCTAAAATACAGTTCACGTTGTGCTATTTTCTATTTTTTTTATCCACTTTTTCTCCTCTTTTTCTATTTTTCTCCCATCCCAATTTCGCAGTGCCAATTCTCCCCTCCCCTGTCTTGAACGTTGCTCGCATATGCCCCTCACTGGTCGGTTGTAGAGAGGATAGAAGCCTTGCATCACGTGTCACGTGTCCGATACACAAGGAGGCAGCCTGTCACATCTTTTCACCTGCCAGCGCGGACTCTCATTGGCGAGGTGTAACGTGTGGGAGGCTCACACTACCCCCGCCATTTCCTGTCTCTGCTGTGCAGGCGTCCCCCAACCAACCTGTAGGAGTCGCTGTCCACAACGTCCAGATTACCACCCATCGACTTCCACCCGCTAACTCTGCCAATCGTTATGCTATTTGTGTAATAGCTGAACACCAGAGAAAACAGGAGTCTAGCGGTGATGTTATCATGATTCAGAGCTATAAGCTCTACATTAAAATACAACTAATTTCGATGTGATAGCTCAAGCTAAACTGTCACAAATGCAAGCCTTAATGCTCTGATTTCCAGCTCTAGGGAGTCTATGTTTATACCACAGATGACTTTGTATGTAAATTCTTCACAATGTAAATTCTGTTTTAGCATGGAATTTCCCTTTAAGACAGGAACACACACACACACACACACACCACACACACACACACACACACACACACACACACACACACACACACACACACACACACACACACACACACACACACACACACACACACACACCCTTCCCATCTGCTGGTATCTCCTATCTGTATTTCCTCTGCTGTATTGTCAGTGGCATGGTTCCTCTTCCTCTCTCTTGCGTTTGGATTGGACATTTCAGAGAGAGGGCCCCTTATATCAGCTGCCTGTACTGGGTTCGATATACATGGGCTTTACAAGGATGGGAGTAGCCACATGTTACAGAAAGATAAACCTGGGAGGGATTGATTCCCACCCTTTCCTTCTTTTAGTTTATATCAGAACAAGGATTGGTGATACGGGACGCTTCGTCTCATATCAGTGTCTGAATGCCCGTTTGCACACATTTTCAAATGTGCTTTTTTCAATCTGTTTGTTTGAAACAGTTTATCTTTCAACCTTCTCCCTTCCGTCTCTCTCCCACCATCTGTCGAAACCAGAATATAGCTCTCTCTCTCCCTCCCTCAGTTTGACTGTCTGTCTGTCTGTCTGTCTGTCTGTCTGTCTGTCTGTCTGTCTGTCTGTCTGTCTGTCTGTCTGTCTGTCTGTCTGTCTGTCTGTCTGTGTCTGTCTGTCTGTCTGTCTGTCTGTCTGTCTGTCTGTCTGTCTGTCTGTCTGTCTGTCTGTCTGTCTGTCTGTCTGTCTGTCTGTCTGTCTGTCTGTCTCTCTCTCCCTCCCTTGCTCTGTCTGACTATCTGTCTCTCTCTCCCTCCCTCTGTCTGTCTGTGTGTCCCTCCCTCCCTCCCTCCCTCCCTCCGTCTGTCTCTTTCTCTTTCTCTCCCTCCCTCCCTCTGTCTATCAGTCAGTCAGTCAGTCTCTCTCTCTCTCTATCTCTCTCTCTCTCTCTCTATCTCTCTCTCTCTCTCTCTCCCTCCCTCCCTCCCTCCCTCCTTCTGTCTGTCTGTCTGTCTCTATCTCACTTGCTCCATAATACAGTCATATATCCTTTCCCTGTGTTCTCGGGTTCCTTCCTGGTCTCTGGGAACATGACCACAAGTGTTTCCTCTCTCACTTCCTGAGAGCAGAGAGACAGTCGGAGAGAGGTGCTCTGGAAACAGAGAGAGGTAGGGAGAGAGGGGGGAAGGAGATAACGAGGGAGGGAGGGAGGGAGGGAGGGAGGGAGGGAGGGAGGGAGGGAGGGAGGGAGAAAGAGTGAGATAGGCTTTGCCATCACCAGGCCCATATTTCACTATGACTTGTTTATTGCATCTGCCTGTATAGTGGCAGCGAAATGACAGGTTGCACGTCAGTGAACAAACAGAGAGGACATGTTAGGCCCAGGACCGGACGGAGCACGTACCCACAACAAATAGGAAAGGCTGTAATGAGGCCACTGGTGAAGTGACACCCGAGTGAACCTGACAGTGTAGTGTGCGCGCACGCGTGTGTGTGTGTGTGTGTGTGTGTGTGTGTGTGTGTGTGTGTGTGTGTGTGTGTGTGTGTGTGTGTGTGTGTGTGTGAGAGAGAGAGAGAGAGAGAGAGAGAGAGAGAGAGAGAGAGAGAGAGAGAGAGAGAGAGAGAGAGAGAGAGAGAGAGAGTGAGTCCTCTTCTGGACGAGACCATCAGCACTTTCTAATCAGACTTTCAATTTCAAAAATAGCACCTCCGATGCGATCGTAAATCTCCGTGCAGAGAGCTCCTGGCTTTTGTGTTTCCCTTTCTCTAATTGTGCCGTGTCTCCACATCGTAAATCTCTCAGGGAAGAGCCATTAGCTAAAATGTCTGGCAGGGACACTGCCACGGGGGCCCGGGACAGGGCCGGTGTGCCCAGAAGAGGATGTCCACCGCACGCCGCCTGGAGAGACACCGGTGGTCTCTACAGTCCAGCTACCAGGATCACATGACAGCATGTCTGGCTTGGCAGTAGCAGCCTTTGATGTGAGCTACCAGCCAGCCAGCGTTTGGGATTTCTGCGGTTAGAACGATTTCCTTCCCCAACCCTCGCCGAGTTGTCACATAATATGCTCCCTCAGAATATCACTGTGCATTGTGCAGTCGGACAACTGATGCATATAGCACACAGACAGTGTATCTATTCAGTAAACACAGCAGCTGGATGTGGGCTAGCTCAGGAAAGCAGATACAGGACAGAGATAAATCAACTGTCCCAACACAACACAGGAAACAATGACTTGTCTGACAAAAAAATCTGATCTCCAGAACCTAGTAGAACCTTAGTCTCTTAATGACCTGCAGGTCTTAGTTCCTTTAGTGTGTTAGCAGCAGAGCTGGGTTGTGTGTGTCACACGTTAGGATCTTAACCCAGGGTGACGGCTAGCTCCAGGAAAACGACATGGAAAAGACTCCTCACAATCGAATATCCTGTCTTAAGTGTTTTTAGGGGGACTTTTGTGTAAATAGGAATCAGTCGGCAGCAGCAGTAAACTGATTTCCTGTTACAAGTGCAGCGGTTCGCTGATGAACATGAAGAGGGACGTGAGCTCGGAATAGCCATGGCGTGGCAGTACGTACAGCGGCAACATGCGAGACAGTTCTTCACATGCACATGGGATAAACTAGAAGAGTGCGCCCAGCACAGCTTCTTACTTGTAAACACGATGGGCCTCATTCACCAATACTCTCTTATATATTTTCTTATATGTTTTCTTAACCGTCTGTTAAGAGAAAAAATAAGAAAAGAAACCGCCGCATTCATCAACCCGTTCTTAATGTCCAAATCTGTTCTTACCCAGGTGCGTTGAATGATGAATCCCACTCATTCTAAACTGAAATGTGCGTTCTCGCTCAATTAATTTGCATACAGACACGCCCCGCAAGCTCATTATAATACGAGAGGCATGTGAAAAACGTGTTTTTAATTTTTTTTGCATGACCGGATCCCCGTATTCAACAGGTAGCGCTGGAGCGCTTTGCGACGGATCAAAATGAGATCAGATTCAAATGTATTGTCATCATACAGCACCTAGAGCTATATAGTACACACACACACTCACACACGTATGTGTGTTGGGAAATACCGGACCTGTCATCTCTCTCTGAAAGGTCCCTGTTGCTAAAACCCAGAGTGCGCTCAGAACTTGTAGGTGTGGAGGCACAGGATTTGACCGGTGTGTGTTTATAATCACATGTTTGGTCATCTCACATCACTTGTGTGTGTTGTTATGTAAGCTGTCTCATCCTTTCAACCCTCTCTCTCTCTCTCTCTCTCCCAAATCCATTCGGAACGCCGTGCAACGATGCGGGTCAAAGTCAGTTGTTTATTTATTTATTTGTACTGTTTGCATACGAGGTGGTCCGCAAATGTTCTTGATAACAATCTAGTGGTCCGCATAAGCATCTCTAAATATGCGTTCTATGCGTACGGCCTGGGCGGCCAGAGCATCTAACTGTTCTAACAGCAATATATAATCCATTTCAGAACTCACGCAATAAGTTATAATAATCATAATAATTATTATTATTATTGAAAAGTTCTGTTTCTTATCTGGATAAGAGTGCTCTCGACCACTCTTAGAATTTGGTCTTGCCTAGAGAAAAGCAAAAATAAGAAAACATTGCAGAATCCCAGGTAAGAACAAAATAAGAAAAAATGCTTAAGAACAAAATAAGAGGAAATCTGTTCTTATATCGCTTCGTGAATGAGGCCAATTGTGTTCAAGCCAATCAGAGATACCCACGAGTCACGGAACTGAGTTGCCCCCTACCTGTGTTGAGCTGCGGTGCTAAAAAAAAGTACAACAGGGCTCTATGGAGAGACCATGGCACTCCCCTGTCTAAATGTTGTTTCAGACAAAAAAACTTCTGGATGTCATTTATCTTTTACATATGGCATGGATCGATTGTTTAGATCACTAGCATGGCTAACAAATGCAAATATACTCTCGTCTACCCTGTTGTTCTGACCAGGATTTTTTTCCTCTTTGATGCTGAGTCTGATGTGGACGAGAAACCCATCTCTTGATTCACAGACCTTTCCTCCTGTAGGCCGGCCCTAGCGGGTCCAGCAAAGATCCCCTGGTTAGGATTCTCTTCTTCCCACAGAGACTGTACTGTGGACTTGTGAGAGTGATGCGATTCCTGAGCAGCCATCTTGTTTAGAATTAGGTTTCATGTGAGCATTTCCTGGTTGGTAAGATGACAGTGGTCTGATAGGCAATAGTGAACATTAAATACTTGACCTGCAAACATTCTGATGGCACAATATTGATAAATAAGTATATCAACAAGAATAGGTTGTTGGTTCAGGCATTTCCATGTTGAGAGCTACTGGAGGCTCTGAGCAGAAAACCTATGTAGTATCGCCCTCTTGCGTTCGAAAGGTGTAACTTCATACTGAATATCTATTTCAATGGACAATGATGAAAATGTATTCAAATAAAACCACGAGAGTTCCTTGATCATATAGTCATAATTGTGCACAAAAAATATTAGACCAATCAGCCTTGTAGTTTCCACAGATTTGCTACGGATACATGGATACACAGATATACACACACAGACACACACACACACACACACACACACGCACACACACACACATGCACGCACACACATGCACACATGCACACACACCAGGCCGATTACAATATTTCCCTTGTGGTGGCGGTTAAATGTCTGTCATTTTGTAGGAAGGAAAAGACAGTCTGTCTTTGAGGCCCGATAGAGATCTTGTCCTGCTGTCTCGTGGTTTCCCACGCCTTTTTATAGATGGAGGTTATTTCCCATCCCTAAAGTGAAGTGTAATATCATATTTAATATGATAATCATCATGGGGAAAAAAGCTTCTTTGTGCACCGAGTTTAAGACGGCAATATAAGTGCAGGGAATTTATGACTAATCTATATAAATGTACCTTATTATTACTATGAATCAGCTGAAAGCATTGAAACCGGAGGTGCAAATGACCTTAACCGTTTCGTTAAATCTAATTAAATTGAATTGACATTAGAAGTCATCATTTCTGGCTCTTTTTTTTTGTGGCAGTGGCATGAGATGTGAGCTATACCAGATCCTCTCAGTGTTAAACACATACAGTATTACTGAGTTAATGGGACAGATAATTGACAGTGAACCATAGGAGGTTAATAATAGATGCTTAATTGACTGCTATCAATTTGTTACACTCTAAGCATCACTGCGTATCATTTCCAGTCATACAGGAGCCAGATATATTGTACAATAGTCCTAGCAAATCCTTTATATCAAAAATGAAAATAAATTGCATATCACAATTAACAACAATATAATAAAGTCCTCAAAATTGAGAGAAGTGTCATTTATTTGGATAGGTTGGAACATGACTTGATGAGGTACAATTTACTCTCTGCTCTGTTCCATTAGCTTTGCTTTATGTACTGTATTATACATGTTATACATTCCACCAGGTACAGTATGTGGACACTGCACTGTGAGTGGGATGATAGTCACACATAGAGGGGTGTAAACATACACACATTTTCAGGTTCAATACAATTCTGATTTTGTCACAATTTGCAAATACACATACACACATATATAATTATGTGAGCCATGCCAAGCTCTGTAGTGTACATATATGTATTATGTATGATATATATATATATGAATCAGAACCATATTATTACAACATTTACCTTATTATGACTACTTTTTAAATGTTGTTTTTTTACTTTAACATTTTATTATGCCATTTTAAAATGTCTGTACTTGATTTTATTTATTACCTGAACTGTTGTGTTTTTAGATACTTTTTACATGACAATGCATATGCACAATCCCTACTTAATTAGCACAATCCATACTTGGCCTATATGTATGTGTTTTATTTGTTATGTTTATGTCTTGCTCTGTCTTTTGTGGTATTGTGCGGTATTTTATGTTACGCTGATATGTCAAGTCAAATTCCTATAAATTCCTAGTGTCCATTATGATGCATTTGGTGAATACTGATAAGTGATTCTGATTCTGAATACAGTTTTACATTTTGATACACTGTATTGAACATACTTATAATAATGATTTTGTAATTATTATTCTGTATTGAGATTGTTACACCCCTATTATACACACATCAAGGGAGCTGCTGGGCTGTACGGAGAACAGTAGAAAAAAGAGAGAGACGCACACTAGAAACTCCATGGACTTCATTGGATGTTTGTTACGATCGTCTCTGTGGACCTCCGTCCAGGTCAAACGGTACAGACTAGTGCTCACACCCCCCATATATAGGATGAAGACACTGGACCGTCTCACCAGACGAAGCCGACATGACGAGTGGTTCCCATCGCCGTCTCAATGTGTCCTTCAGCGTCCAGGAAGTCAGAGTTTGTTTTTTCTTACACCACTGAATGGAACCCAACGCACCCAAACCCCTCGGTTTGAATGGTGACTGTGACGGGTCAGCCACTGTCCCAGGACCTCTAAGCCTCTTCCTATTCCCTGGAACACCTCCGTTGTTTATACATCTCTCTTTCACCCTTTTCCTCCCAGACAATCAGCAGACAGACCAGGAAGAGACCCGTTCCCCTGATAGTTTACTACTGTACATTACAGTACAGACAGCCATGTGGCGGGATATGAGACAACTGACACAGATGCATACAGTAGACAAGGTCACACATGGATATGCACACAGTTACCTTATGTGCTCTATGCAGTAGTCAAGTCACATAAGTCCTGTCTTGTGTCAACACTTTCCAAGTTACATTACTTCAAGTCCCAAGTCTCCAGCACTCAAGTCCAATTCAAGTCCCAAGTCTCCAGCACTCAAGTCCAATTGAAGTCCCAAGTTTCCAGTACTCAAGTCCAATTGAAGTCCCAAGTCTCCAGCACTCAAGTCCAATTGAAGTCCCAAGTCTCCAGCACTCAAGTCCAATTGAAGTCCCAAGTCTCCATTACTCAAGTCCAATTGAAGTCCCAAGTCTCCAGCACTCAAGTCCAATTGAAGTCCCAAGTCTCCATTACTCAAGTCCAATTCAAGTCTCAAGTCTCCAGTACTCAAGTCCAAGTTCAAGACACCTAATCACCAGTCCCAGTCCCATCCCAAGTCACCTGCTCTCTAAGCCAACACATTACATTCCTCTTCTTGCCCATATAGGGAAAGATACTCACCATGTACTCCAAGCTGAGAACGATATGGCAAATCAGACCGACTGGTCCACCTGTGTGATGTCATTAGCCCAATTGGCTGCTTGCTATGTCGACTACAAAAAAGGGGAATCGTTCTCCTCTGATAGCGTGGCCCAAATGAACCAATTAAACAGTTTTAATGGCCTGCCCCCCTCCCTCGCCACCCCCCCCCCCCCCCCCCCCCTCTTTAACTCATGGTAATTTTATGCACAAGAGGCTTGTCAACTCTTAATTTGCACGGATGTAAATAGTGTGCATTTGAACACAGGGTTGGCAGCATGCCGTACATCACTCCCAGGGCTTAAACAGTCGCAGGGCGGCTGATAGATGAACTCCGCTGGCTGGACGGTGAAGGGAAGGTGTTGGAAGGTTGAGGATATTCATCATGGCAATTATTGAAAGTGTTTTTCGCTGACATCATCGTCCGGACCCATATATCAGGCAGGAGCGGCATGCTTATGAGTTAGTGACACTGCCTGAGTGGGGGACATTGAGCAGTAAAAATTAGCAGGTTATCCAGGGTGAAAAATGAAGACATCGCAGTGCCATGAGCAGCCGACATTTGTTATTCCCAAGAACCTACTCCGGGAAGTTCGTTTTCTGATGTGATTGTTTTGGCCACTGATGTCTCCACTGCAGAGTGCAATACATACAGATTTATGTCTGTTGTGTTGTGGTTCTAGACCCTCTGTGTAATCACAGTTGCTTAGCAATTAAGTGGCTCTTAGAAACAGTTACTAAAGTTGAATGGTGTTTCCTATCCTCAGGAAATGGCAGACATGAATCGATAATGTCAGAGATTCACGCACCAACATGTAATCTGAAAATGATTTGTCTGAGTGTGTGTGTGTGTGTGTGTGTGTGCGTGGATGTCCACGTGTGTGTGTGTGTGTGTGTGTGTGTGTGTGTGTGTGCGTGCGCGTGTGTGTGTGTGTCGTGGTCTTTTGTGTATTTTCTTTGTCTTGCAACAGGAAATGGCGGATACCAGGCGCTTGAATCAGCGCTCTCAAGGCCGGGGAGCGAGGAGAGGCAGGGGAGCTGGGTCCCTTCTGCATCTGGCATGCAGCACACCATGAAAAACTACTCTTCACCGGCACATACTGTACGCAGACGACACAATACTTAACTTTCTCCCACTCTTCTCCCCCCCCCCCCCCCCTTTAATTGACTTTGTCTTTATCTCTCTCCGATCGTCTCTCTCAGTTTCTCTCTCTCTTCTCATCGTTCTCTCCCTGTCCTCCCCCAGCTGGCCCCTCTCAGTGCTCGACCTTTGTCTCGTGATGTCAGGAATCACATATTTCCTTTACATGAGACATCTGTGTGCGCTGCGCTGTACTGTCATCATGTTGTGCGTAGGCTGATGGTGATGGACTCTCTCTCTCTCTCTCTCTCTCTCTCTCTCTCTCTCTCTCTCTCTCTCTCTCTCTCTCTCTCTCTCTATATCTCTCTCTCTCTCTCTCTCTCTCTCTCTCTCTCTCTCTCTAAGTTTAAGATGTAATAAACACGCCCCCGCGGGCCCACCCTCCGGAGAGGCTCTCGGGAACATCAGAGGGGTCCTGGGGTCCCAGGGTCTCCTACGTCTGTCCTGCTGCTAACGGCTCTATGGGCTACTCCGGGCAGCCGCCCAATTGGCTGGGAGTCTGCTGCCCCGACCCTGAACCCTGGATATGAGGGGTTAGCCAAGGGCCAAACGCAGAGCCCGGGATGGGTGTGGTGGTGGAGGTCAGGATGGCTAGAGCAGGGGGGAGAAGAGGGGGAGGGGGGTAATAAACACAACAGAGGAAAGGCCATCAGGATGTGTCTTTTATAGTCGGCTGGTACTTGAAGGTATCAAACCCCCCGTCCTGCAGCCGGCAGACGGCCAAGCCAGCCGGCAGATGAATCCTGCAAAGGGTGGAAATGATGGGGTCAGGGTTTTTTACAAGGTCGGAGGGAGGTTAGCAAAGGGTCAGGGTTCTGCGATATATATCTCTTTCCCACTCATGGCGTACTGGGAGATTGTTAATTTCTACGTGATCTTGAGTGCCGACACAGTTCCCTAACGTTTCCCTAACAATTTATGGGCCGAAGCAAATGATTCTTAAGTCAAGGAACTAATGGGGAACTATATGTTAAAAATGTATAATTATTACCTGATAGTTAACTTTTAGGATCGCAGGTAAGCAGGTAATGGGGATTTGTGACTGTGTTTACTGTGTGAAGGGGTAAGTAGAAGCCATCCTGGAAGGACTTCCCTGTGCGAGACGTCAGATCCCAGAGTTGACGGGTTAATCAGCGGTTTGTTAACGTATCATAGTAGTTCCTCATTAGTTCCCCAGGCACTTAATCGTTATCATTCCGCCACACTAGTTCTCCAAAGAGAACACATATCCACTAACATACATACAAACTTCCATCCACACGACACATCATCACTCCCGCCCTCCAGACGACCCTTTCCTGCCCCCCCCCCCCCCCCCCCCCCCCCCCCGGCCCGTGACCTCCCAAACCCCCCCCCCCGACACCGTCTCGTTCCTTGTTTCATTTTCATTACAAGCCCTCTGCTGGGACCTGAACTTGTTGCCGCGCCTGAACTAAGGTGACAGCTCACTAAATCACCGCTTTTTAGTGGCGCTGCCCCCTTTTTTTATACACTTTAATCACCGGACTCCAGCAGCCGGGAATATTGGCCTCAGTGTATGGAATTCTTCCATAAAAGCGAGGCAGAGGCCACTGATGTGCTCTCATGGCAGAATCGCTGAGTAGAATTCATTTATTCTTGCTGAGACAGTGGTAGTGGATTGACGGGGGAGCGGAGGAAGAGGGGGTGGGTTCTCTCTCTTACGGGTAAGAGGGGGGTGGGTTCTCTCTCTTACGGGTGACAATCAATCGCTCACGATCAACAGGTTTTAGGCTATAAACTTGAGGTCATCTCCTATCCGGAGGACAGTTTCTCATCCGGTGGCATCGGCATTAATGCTGGCGGGAGGCCTTGGCTTTTGTTTGTTATTTATGGTTAGTCACAGGTTTAGAAATGGTTCTGAATGATCGGAGCCCATCTTTCATGCAGCACCTGTCACGGTTTGAGGCAGTTAACCCCCTGTGTGCACAGTGTGTCTGTAACATGCTAGGAAAGAGAAGGATCAAATATAATTAATAATAAAGAGATAAAGATAAAAAGATTTTAAAAAATAAACAGGTTTACAGCTAATTCTAACTTTTCTCAGAGTGAAACTTTTTCCCATGTAAAGCGTGTGGCCTGCATACAATAGGCCTATACACTGAGAATATTTCCCCACATTTATTCTGTAAAATGTGATTAAATACTGCATCACAGAAATACCACAGTGAATAAACCCCCCTTCCCGTTCTCCTCTCCTCCTCCATCCTCTCCTCCACGACTCACCCACATTCAACTCCCCCGCGCAGTCCCCTTCTGACTCATCCTTCCTCTGCCCTTCCCCTCCCTCCTCCTCCGCCTCGTCTTCTACCATCTCCACCTCAGCATTAATCCACCTCCCTGCGGAGGCCCACTTTGTGCAGCCGTGTGGGGTATTTAGAGGCATGTGTTGACATTGGGACGGCCTGTTAGAAAAATAGCCCGTACTCAAAACCACAAGACAAATGGCAGACCCTGAACTGGCTGTGTCCTGGCAGGGAGTTTGCTGGGCTGGCTAGGCTAGTAGCTAGGCTGTGGCCCAGCCATTCAGCAGAGCATAGGTGACATCTCACTGCGAGGGGAAGCCCAGCCCGGACCACTCCTCTCGCAGGGAAGCTGGGTAGAGGGACGGGAATGAGGAGGAGGGATGGGGAAGAGAATAGGAACGCAAGGGAATATTGGGAAGACAGAGAAAAAAATGGAGCATGTAAATGGATATCTGGGTCATGGAGGGATGGACATATAAAAAAATACATGGTGTAGAGAGGAACCGGACAGAAGTCACATTCTGGAGGGTCACACATTAGGAGTGGCATTAAATAACTTGCTCATATCTAGTAGCAATTAGTTTAGTCTCTGTCAGGCCATTATTCATAGTAGCAAACGTACTGCAGAATGTAACCAATACTGTCCTCAATATGTTTAGTCTAGTTACACATATTTGTAATAATGAGGATAATGATGACATTCGATCTTCAAAAAAGAAGGAAGCTAAATAATGTCTCATTTATGTCATCAGAGAGGCAAGGATTTGGTCACTGAGGTAAAAAAAAATCTCAGACATTATGGGGGAAATCTTTAAAACCAAACCCAAATGTTAGTTGCATTAGTCACAAAAAAGGTCCTACTTTACGGCTGATTGGACTAAAGAGCCTCTGCTAAAGCTTTCTAAGTCCCTGCACCACAATAAACATTAGATTTGGAGGCAGGGATGAAGAGACAGACAAGCAGGTGGTGGCTTTGATTAGGGGGTATTACATCATTTCAGGGCGGGCGGACATGCACACACACACACACACACACACACACACATACACACACACACACTCACAAATGGCACACGCACAAACACAAGCAGACAGGGTCTCATGACAACAAGCTACAGTATCTAGACACACTCAACACTTACCGTACACACAACAAACAGAATGGACACACACGCACACGCACACACACATACACACACACACACACACACACACACACACACACACACACACACACACACACACACACACACACACACACACACGCACACACACACACGCACACACACACGGCACGCCTGCCACCCCACACTCTTCATAGACGTGGGGCCCGTTCTGACAAGCGCCAAGTTGACTTGGCATTGGTCGGGCCGGGGTGATCCAAGAAAAGCAAAGCGGACCCACGAGAGGGCTGGGGCTTTTGTGTTTGTGGAGTGTCACACTTCATCAGGAGGGAAACCCATAACAGGCACAGGAAGACCTTTGAAGCTATGGGAGGGGTGTGTGGGAATCGCCTCTGTGGCTACCTCTGATGTCAACTCCAATATTCTGATTGCAAGCTATTTCCTGGATTAGGATTGTGTTTGTCGGGTGCAAGGGAAACCGTCCGAGGATTGTATATCAGAGAGGGAGGGAGGGAGGGAGGGAGAGCGAGAGAGAGAGAGAGAGAGAGAGAGAGAGAGAGAGAGAGAGAGAGAGAGAGAGAGAGAGAGAGAGAGCAGACATACTAATTATACCACCCCATCGCGTGATTTACAGATTTTTCTTCTTCTTTTTTTTATTTATAAAAAAGCCATTGTCTGGTGTTGAAACACATGAGACAATGAAATCAAAACGAAGCCACAAATAGTCAGCTACAGCCATTTATAATATTTATTTACATTTACCAGCTGCTGTCAGCAAAACTATCATTGTCACCACAGGATACACAGCAATGGATCTCTCAGAGTGTGGAGACGAAAATAACCACTTCTTTAATTCCCGTCTTCATACTCTAAGAAGGAAAAGGTTTCAACAGAACCAATTAGGGGTCCTTTGGCTGGTAACCATGGAACGGCTTTGAGGAATATATATTAAACATCCAACTCATTTAGACGGTACACTGGAATCTCAACCAGTGTTTAACCTGGTAAATTTTGCAGGGTTGCAAAATTACAACATCATTTTTAGCTATTTACATAGTCAATAATGCATAATGCATAATAATGCAGGACCTGTTGCAGAGGTCTTTATTCGGCATGCAACGACACTCAATGTTTTTAGTGGTACACACAGCAGTTAGTTTTAGCACACACACCGGAACACACACCCATGCATTGTCTTTTAGGATCGCAGATGCGATTTGTCTCTGCGATTAACCCCATCCCGTCGTCCTTCCCCCCCCCAAGGGCAGCCGGGAGCAGACAGGCGTCAACGTGAGCCGCGCCAGGGGACCAATCCAAGTGCTCCTGTCCGTCTTCGTCAAGGACGCCACAGCGTTAGCGATCTGTTGTTGTGCATGTTTTTCCATTGGGTTAATCTTATCGGGAGGGAAACCCTTGCGAGCACGGGGAGAACATGCACACTCCACACTGAAAGGCCTGGGAGATCCCCCACCTGGGTACCTGGCATCATGGAAACCTGGTCCCCAAGCGGGAATCGAACCCTGGACCTTCTTGCTGTGAGGCGACAGTGTTAACCACTACACCACCGTGCCGGGTCCGGTTGATCATCAAGTCTATTTGTTTCTACAGTATATACCAGGGCCGCCTGGGAGAAATGCGAGGCCCTGTGCGAGATTTAAATTTTTTTTTTTTTTCATACAGTCAACATATTCTTAAATAATAGCGCTGCCCGAGGCTGGGCATGATACAGTCAACATATAGCAAGAGAGAGAGCGAGAGAGAGCTCCCGTTCTACAGTCAATATACAGTGTACAGAGAGAGAGAGAGAGAGAGAGAGAGAGAGAGAGAGAGAGAGAGAGAGAGAGAGAGAGAGAGAGAGAGAGAGAGAGAGAGAGAGAGAGACACATTGGAAAGAAATTGAAATGCTATTTGGCCCTAAACAGAGAGTACACAGTGGCAGAATACCTGAGCACTGTGACTGAAGATCCTTGACTAGGTACAGACTCAGCGAGCACAGCCTAGCCATCGAGAAAGGCCGCCATAGGCAGACTGTGTGTGTTAGAAAGAGAGAGAGAGAGCATGTGTGTTTGTCGTGTGTGTGTGTTAGAGAGAGAGCATGTATGAGAGAGATAAGCAAAGATGACCCCCTAAAGGATATTCAACTTTTAATGAAAAAACAAAACAGAAGGAAAAGATAACTTCACAAAGGCAACATGAATATACATAGATCCAAAAGGACAAAGATCAACACTTAAATCCAAAGAGAAGAGGGTCTATACCAGAGAAAACAAAGCAGCAAGGAGCCAATGGCCGACATCAGCTAAATAGGCTAGCCAGGTAGGCTACTGACACCAGGCCACACACAGCTTTGGCCAACGGCCCAACGCTACCCAAGCTACACAAACGACCAAGACAATTCATTCACACACAGCACATGTCGTATCTCCAAATGTTGTGAAGTAACATATGTTTTGCCTGGAAAAAAACATCGTTATTAACAAAACATTCGGGAAGGGAAGGAAGGAAGAGTGGGGTAATGTCATGACATTTTCATTCATCTTACCTGCACCAAGGAACGCAGGGCGAAAGGCCGCAACACAGGTCTCCACGTTGACGAAAGGCCTCTCGCTGGCGGGACAAAAATAAGCTATGGCCGGAGCCTTGTCATGGTGCAGGCCCGACTACATCTTCTGTCAAAGATGATGTCGTAGTCAGAGTGCCAGAACCCCCTGCTATTCTCACGGCTAATGTCAATGGTCGTAGCACAAGCTAACAGCTAACTCTAGGCTAACTGATAGCATCAAGCTAACGTTCCCAGCCGAGCGCAGCCGGCAGCTAACGTCGTAGCTAAACAGCTAACTGGCTAACAGTTAGCTCAACCCGGCTATCGCTAACCATTAGCTAACGCAGAAGCAAGCTATGCGGCTACCACTGAACAACTGTACAACGTGAGAAAAGCAATACAGGTGCTGACACCAGGCCACACACCGTTAGCTACTAGTACTACAACAGCTAGTCGGCCAGTTTGGCTCCAGAGAGAGAGAGAGAGAGAGAGAGAGAGATCCACGGCGGGAATAGAATAGAGTTAATAGAATAGGTTAAAAACTCACCAAACGTCCAAGAGGATGGAGACAACCGCGTGGAGTTGACGAAGTTCATCTGCCAAACGACCATCCTCTTCATCTTGGCTGCATGCGCTGTCTCTAGGTTAGCTAACGCTAGTTAGCCTTTAGCTAAGCTAGCTACTAGCCGACATCATCATGGCTATATCCCGACTGCACCATGACAAGGCTCCACCATAGCTTCTTTTTGTCCCACCAGCGAGAGGCCTTTCGTCAACGTTCCTTGGTGACCGACCGACTGATAATGACCGACCTCTTCATCTTGGCTGGCATAACTAAGCATAACCTCCAAAGCTGCACGCGCGAAATAGTCAAACGCAGCTGACGCACGCCGGCGTACACATGATGTAACCACTCCCTTCGTTGAAACCAATAGTATGTCTGCTGCAGAGCCCCGGAGCTCCAATAGTGAGTAATGTCTGCAGACCCAGGAACAAGTCAGACACATTCTACAAACGTGTCTAATGTGAAATATATAAGCATATAAGCAAAACTAGATTTTAGGTCTGTGATGAAAAAGGGCCTCGCGGGAAGGGGGGCCTCGCAAAAAAAAAAAAAAAAAAAAAAAAAGATTTGTGCGAGGCCCCCCTTCCCGCGAGGCCCTGTGCGACCGCACTGCTCGCACACCCCCTGAGGCGGCCCGAAGTTCTTCACATGTGATGGTTAAAACACTTTAGCCACTCAGAACTTCAGAAGAACCGTTGTTTTTCTTTTTTAAGAGTGCACGGTACAGGCCTTAATGTTCTAGGCTCAAACAGGAGAGAGAGTGTCTCTGTAAGACATTAAAGCACACGTAATGTGTGTACTTTTCCCTGGGTGCTTTATAATTAGAGGAATGGTGGCACACTTTTAATGGACCACATGCTTTTGGCCTGAGCTTCACAGGACCAAACCTGAAGCCATAATTTGATTCTGGGATACTGGAAGCGGAGCAAGACCATTTCAAATCAAGTATATATTCAGAAAATGTGTTCTGGTCGGATGCTTTGTCTTTTGGAAGGTTTCTCTTCCTTTTTGGAATTTGGAACTGTCCGAGACTCACAGGGACCGGGTTGGTCATTTTCACAGGAGTAATTTTTGAGAATCCTGATTAATGTTGCGTGAATCGTGCAAAATTCAAAAAAGGCTTCAGTAGAAAATGCCAATCAACAATATGTAACAATCAGAGCGGAGATGGCAGGACAACTGCCTTTGTGTGAAATAAGAGGATCAGAAATAACAATCCTGACTCAGCGCCACCTTCTACGGGACGGATCTAAAAACAATTCAAAAGAGAAGGAGACATTCTGTATGTATATGTTGTGTCTGTCCACTATGTTTGTTAATTTGTCATCTCCCCCCCCCCCCCCTATGTAAAGCGACCTTGGGTCTTATGAAAGGCGCTATATAAAACGAAGTTATTATTATTATTATTATTATTATTATTATTATTATTATTATTATTATTATTATTATTATTATTATTATTATTATTATTATGATTAGCAACTAAACATGATCTAAGGGCTTTAGAACATGGCGAAGAACAAGATAAATCTCTCCGCTTGCATTAGGAAACACATCTCATCAGCTTATATACACACCACATGGAATGGGTGTTAAAAAGCCAGAATTTCTTGGGGGATTCCCAGGAAAAATCACAATCATTGATGGGCCGACAGAGAGTGTCGTTAAGAACCGCGGCTGGGATCAAACACAATTTGGATCAAACTCCAGGACCTTTATTTCCCATTCTCTCAAATTTCCAATCAAGGACCCATTAGCCGCAGACATTAACGAGCCTACTAATCCGTTTAGGCCCCTCGCGATAACGGTTAATTGTCTGTAAAAATGTGTACAGATCCCCGTTTGGGTTGTTTACTAACTGATTTGGATGCGGTTAGGCCCTAAAGAGGTATCATTATGCTGATAGTTCTTTGGAAAATTAGCCCCTGATCGAGACAACGGGGCAGAGTGGAGTTGAGTTAACAAGAATACACAGAGCTGCTTTCAACCACCGCTCGCTTCACCGCCGTATCTCTGCGTTTTACATTTGGCTCGTCATCGAGCTCCATCTGTAATTAGCGGCGAGGTTCTCTCTGTACTGCTCAACACGATGGGGAAGTAAATCAATCATTCGCAGGTTCATTCTGACACTTGATATTCCGCTCGTATAGGTTCAGAATGATGATCTAAACCAGAGCTGAGCGCGGGGTGTCCTTGAGAAAGAACAGGGCCTTACCGGCGGGTTCGCTTCCACGGCTTCCACGGCTTCCACTCCTCGTTGGACATGGGAGCTGGATGGCTTGACTTGGCACCGAATCGTAAGTGGCTTCTGCTCTGCGCTTGTGGCTTGGTGAGGAATTGAAATACAAATTGAGTTCCTGTGTTAAATCAGAGGCAGACTCGTACGGTCCCTGTCTTGAGTTTCAGCAGGCCTCTCTTAAGGTTTGCTAATGTTCACTTTGAGAGGAAACGATCATTACTATAACAAGTCTCCTTTGGCTCTTCCTTTTTTGGATAATGAAACTGCTCTACAAAGAATAAAGTAATCACCGATGCTGTGTGTTGGACCTCGTGCAGTACATTTGGTTGATTCTATTATTATTACTATTTCTATTATTATCTTTTCTGCCTTTACCTCCCCTTCCCCATGTTGCTATGACACCTAGATTTCCCCAAGGAGGTTAATCAAGGAATACTTGACTTGACAAGGGAGTCCAGTATCACCTCTATACGGCTCGTATAAATACACCCGAATGAATTCACACAATCCTGGACAATCGACCTATCTCAAACCCTGCCTTATTTTTTGATCCTCCATTGTTGTCAGGGTTTGACATAGGTCAAGTTGGTCTAGATCGGGGCGGCTAGGTGGTGTAGTGGGCAAGGCGCTCGCCATCAACGCTGGAAACGCTGGGTTCGAATCCAGCTCTCGGCGTTGCTATCAGCTTGGCTGGTCGTTCACACTAACACAATTGGCAGTGTTAGGGGTGGGAAAGCTGATGGGTGGGTCCTGGGTGTTGTAGACAGCGACCCCTACAGTCGGGGGGCCTGCACAGCGAGGGTAGGATCTGGAGGGAGGTAGTGTGACCTTCCACACGTTACACTCTCCCGGTGAGAATCTGCGCTGCCAAGCTGGCTGCCGACTGGCTGCACATGCGTCGGAGGAAAGCATGTGACAGTCTCCGGCCTCCCGGACCAACAGTAGGGGGGGAGTGCGCAAAACAACCAGGAAGGGGGTTGGGAATTGGCATAACGACTAACAGTGGGATGGTAGAAAAATCTGAAATAAGGAGGGGGGAAAAAGAGAATAAAAAAAAGGTGGTCTAGATCTGCAGATGTGAACAAGTTTCCCCCAAAGAAAAAAACAACAAAAGAAAATCCAAAACTCAGGTGTGATTAAGAGCCTGTTTCTGTTGCTGCTTCATTGGCAATAAATAGGACATTAGCATTCTGTATAATTTCAGTAATTGGGGGGGGGGGGGGGGGTGGGGGTTCCCCATGGGGAGTGTATGTGTACATTTTCCTGGTTCAGAACTGTTAGAACTATGTGAAATAATGCCCAGACAAACATTCTATATATACACTATGAGGCCAAAGCCAAGAGGCCCATTCAGGTAGACTAATGTTTATATTGAAGTGCAATGGTCTGTAGCCACTCACACTACCACCGAAGCTCCCCCCTCTGATGGAACAGTCCACATTCATTCGTGCATCATCTCGCGTCATCCAGACTCCGTTGACAATCTGCGCATGTGCATGGGAAATAGGTGCTTAAAAATGGGCTTTTTCTCTGCCGATTTAGTTCTGATCGATTAGGAATGGGTCGTGCCGTGTTCATGTCTCTAGCACCCCCACAGCCGTAGCTGCAACCACTTACATCACGGCTCTCATCCACATTCATTCATTTGCTCCCCCCGCAATCTCCTCCCCGATTTCAATGTAACGTGGAAGTGTAGTGGTCTATTGGCAGTGGAGCAGCTCCTGACAATTATGACTTGATGACATTATAGATAATAATCGTATTAGATTGTTGTTCATGTTTACAAAAGAGCATGTTCACAGAGCAGCACATTACTGTTGCTGGGCCAAATCTTTGTAACACAAATCCTTACAGTTTTTTTTATCTACTTTTTCTCCCATTTTCTATTTTTCTCCCATCCCAATTTTTCGTATCGTCCAATTCTACCCTCCCCTGTCTCGAACGCTGTTAGGCCATGCCTCCCACCGGCCGGCTGCAATGTGGACGAAGCCTTGCATCACGTGTCCCCTCCGGTACACGAGGAGGCAGCCGTCGCATCTTTTCACCTGCACAGCGCGATCTCTCAGCGGCGAGGGTCTGCGTGGGAGGGTCACGCCGCCCCCGTTGCTTCCTGATTCTGCTGCGCAGGCACACCAACCGACCTGTAGGAGTCGCTGTCCACAACGTACAATCCCCACCCCACCAGCTTCCCACCCCTAACACTGCCAATTTGTGTTAGTATGAACGACCAGCCAAGCTGGTAGCAATGCCGAGAGCTGGGCTCGAACCCAGCATCTCCTGCACTAGTGGCGAGCGCCTTGCCCACTGTGCCACTTAGCCGCCAAATCCTTACAGTTTTTGTAATTAATCTTTAATCTTTATTGTTTTATCTGAATTTTAAGTGGCCATGGTATGCTTCATGACCCAGGACCATGCATGAAACCCATTCAGAAACCAAATGTGTGATTTGAAAATGAATGGGTATGTGTTAATGAGAGAGTAAGGGGTATTTGGAAACATGAGGTTTTGATCTGACCGCAGTGATATGCTAATTATGTTACAGTGCACTTTCCTTTTAAAAGCTACAGTATTTCACGGATATGTAGTGCAAAATCGGAACGTTTAAATCCAATGTGATAATCAGCCCTCTTGTTTGTTTTTCTGCCAGTGTGCAAGACAAATACTGCTGGTCAATACAATTTTACCATGCACGTTTTTCCTCACCAAACATCATTGGTAAAGGGTCTAATCCTTCAGTTATTTAAATATAGTAAAATATTATAATACAAAAAAAAAGATGTATGCGATATACAGTCATGGATAAATCTTTGTTGCAATTCACACCGCAGCGCATTGTACAGTGACCACCGTCTCCTGCGTGTCATTCCACTGGAGAGACTGGCCTACCAGTGGATATAGGTGTGTTTGTATTCCGGGGGGCCACTCCGCTCGCAACCTTGGTCGGCCCGTCCTGACACTCAATTTATCGGCGTGTGATTTGAGGCCTCCGTTTCTCATTACAAGAAAGTTTTTGGTGTCCTTGTGCAACAAAATGTAGTTTGTGTATCCGCGTAAATCACCTGTCATATGCACATGCTCCTTTAAGAAAAGGCCAAGGGTGCCGTTCCATTTCCGCTGCCTTGCCTCCATATTTATGCGTCTCATATTCACGTCGAGGCCTGTGTCTCCTCTGGGCTATCCATCAACACTTTTTATCCCCATCCCAGCAACAATAAGGACATAAAACGCTCTTTTACACCAGCAGAGTGCCCGCTGCAAATAAAAACATAACAACACACTTCTTTATTTGTCTGGATAATAAACTACATAAATTAAGACTGATAAGTCGGTTAATTTGCATTGGCCACTGCCTACAGGGCGCAGCTTTAAGTGGAAAGGACCGGGGGCAATAAAGATGTGTTATAAAGTATTACCAGCAGAAATGGAAAACACAGGTGATATATTTACGGTTTACTAAATTGAAGGCCAAACAGTCCTATGGGAAAGTGCCCTGCTTGTCCAGATAAGGCAGTTTTTCAGACGTGAATGTCAGCTAATCCGAAATTTGAAATCTATAGGCTATCATTCATCCTGTAAAATCATGCTTTTGCATAATGTGAAAAGAAAGATGAATTTATACACTACATTTCAGACATTCACAATTTATTATTCTATCACTAAAGAAATCATAAAATAAGTCAATAAATAGCAGACAACAATAAATGACAAGAAATTGTAGGAGCAAACACAAGTGCATTTTATGTGGTGTTTAGTGTGTACGCCTGTATTCTGTTCAGGGATCAAACATGAACAACCAGATGAATCCATTGGCCTGCTCTTTTCTGTAGCCAAAACCAACACCACTATTACCACCATCATCACCAACAACACCACCACCACCAACACCACCATCATCACCATTACCATCATCACCCCCACCATCACCACCATCATCACCAACAAACTAGATTCTTGTACCGGATCTCCTCTCTGGTAAACAAGAATACCCTGAAGACTCTGGCAGGAGCACTCATTCAAGGGTACTACGACTATGCGTACACTTCATGGTACCAAAGCACCTCAAAGGCGCTTAAAACAAGATTACAAACATCACAAAACAAACTGGTCAGTCTACTTGACCTTACCCCCAGAACCCACCTCACCCCTGCCCACTTTGACAACCTAGGATGGCTTAGAGTAGACGACAGAGTACAGCAACTTGCAATGGGCCTGGTCTACAAGATACACTATACGACTAAGGTACCCATGTACATGTCAAAATACTTCCCAAAGGTCAGTGAATACCACAACCACTACACCAGAGGAAGCTCAACAAATCATGTTAAACCCAGATTCGACTCAAACAAGGGACTAAACACGTTTTGCAATTATGCCACATCAATGTGGAACGCCCTACCCAAAGCTGTAAAGGAATGTGAATCCCTACCCACATTCAAAACCGCTCTTAAAGAGCACCTACGGGAGGCTGCAATTCGAAACTGGCCACCGTAAATGCCCAAAACCCCCACCACATCCTAATGTACAGTCTCCTCCCCACCGCATGTATATATTCACTCAGGTCTGGCAGCCAAAACCTCCTCGCCATCCCATGCACTAGGCTGTCAACCATGGGGCACCATTCATTGCTAAACGAACAATGAATGAACACTACACAACAACAACCACCAAACGCACATAGCACACACATCCACACGCACACACCCACTTTAAACAAACACACTGTAGCACCCACTCCACACACTTTATAGCACACACCCACTTTAAACAAACACACTGTAGCACCCACTCCCCACACTTTATATTTATGGATGAAGGATTGCACTACAACTCGTACACCTTACTGTAAATTGTACCTAAAATTGTACCTCATCCCATTTCTGCTTTGCACTAGATAGTACTGTACATTAGTACACTGCATAGTATTGTGTATTGTATATTATATGGTAACTCAGAACATTGTACATATGTCTATACCGAACACTGTGACCTCATTTTCTTCTTCTAAATTCATGCTATATTATGTTATTATGTTATGTTATGTTGATACTATCTTGTCTAGCACAGTCTCTGGAGCGTAACAGTAAGAAGCATTTTGTATGAAAGTATTCTGTACTTCTGTATGACAACTATTAAAGAACTTGAACTTGAACTTGAACTTGAACTTTTTCCACACTGGGGCGGCGCCTGTGGAATCAGCTGCCAGGGTCCATCAAGGCCTCAGTCTCCCTTGCTCCCTATAAGGCCAGCCTTAAAACCCATTTATTTTACTCTGCCTTCCACTAGGGCCTGTTTTTTAATCTACTCCTATGTTTTTGATTTAATTTAATTCATTTTAAATGTTTTATGTTTAAAACCTTTTTTTTTCTTTTTTTTCTCCACTTTTTTTTCTCCACTTTTTTTTCTCCTTATTTTTCTTTTTTTCTCCCATCCCAATTTCGCCTCGCCAATTCTCCCTTCAATTCTCCCCTCCCTGTCTCGAACGTTGCTAGACTATGCCTCCCACTGGTCGGCTGCAGTGAGGACCAAGCCTTGCATCACGTGTCCCCTCCGGTACACGAGGAGGCAGCTGTCGCATCTTTTCACCTGTACAGCGCAATCTCTCAGTGGCGAGGAGGAACGCGTGGGATGCTTCCTGATTCTGCTGTACAGGCGCACCAACCGACCTGTAGGAGTCGCTGTCCACAGCGTCCGATCCCCACCCACCAGCTTTCCCACCCCTAACACTGCCAATTGTGTTAGTATGAACGACCAGCCAAGCTGGTAGCAACGCCGAGAGCTGGGCTCTAACCCAGCATCTCCTGCGTTAGTGGCGAGCGCCTTGCCCACTGCACCACTTAGCCGCCAAACCTTTTTATCCTTATGTTTTTATTTTATTCATTTGAATGTTTTCATGTTTTAAACCTTTTATTTTATTTTTTATTTTTTTCCTTCTGCTGTGAAGCATCTTGAGAGCTCACTGAGTTTAAAGTGTGCTATATAAATAAAATCTATTATTATTATTATTATTATTATTATTATTATTATTATTATTATTATTATTATTATTATTATTATTATTATTATTATTATTATTATTATTATTATTATTATTATTATTATTATTATCATAATCACCATCACCACCATCATCATCACCCTTACCATCATCATCATCATCACCACCACCATCATCATCATTACCATCATCAAAACCATCACCACCAACACCATCATCACCACCAATATAACTACCACCATCATCACCACCACCATCATAACCACCACCATCATCACCAACACCAACACCATCATCATCATCATCATCATCATCATCATCATCATCATCATCATCATCATCATCATCATCACCATCATATAATCACCATCACCACCATAACCACCACCATAACCACCACCACCATCACCAGCTGTTTTATTTCAAATCCATACATTTTGGACTATGGTGATGTGATTCATAGGCATGCTGCGGCTTCAACTCTTAAACCACTACAATGGACTCTGTCCATCATTCTGCCCTCAGAACTGGTGACAGGTATGATACCATGTTGACAGAATCCGGCTATAGGGTGACAATAATGTGGTCAAGAGGCATGGTTTCTATCTTTAGCCTTTAACTGGCGTGGTTTATTTATTCACATGGCAGAGCAGCAGTTCTAGATTTTTCCTCTCACTGAGAGGCTGGGGGGAAAGAGGAAGAGTGGGAGGAGACATCTATATTTATACTCGCCACCTGGTGGTGTTCCTGAGTGGCTCCGCCTAGAGCGCCCTCTAGTGGAAACAGTTATATATGCAGTTAGACAGTTACTAACAATCCTACACAGAACCTCTGACTTCAACACTCCCACTTAGGTATTAGCATACTGGATAACTTCTTTGAAAAACATTTTTACAAAGGAAATAATATAATCCAAAACATCAACAGGGTATGGCAGTCAATATTTACACATTAAACATGACCCTTGCAAATCCCTTATATTTTAATTTGGAACAGGTTTCCTCATAGTGTCTGCTACCCTGTCATCCGTTGGACAGTAAACCAGTGTCATTTTTTCTTCTCTGATGACAGATCTGATGAGATGATATTTTCTATATTGTCATGTTTACATCTATGTCGACACACTGGGCTCCTAGCAATCACAATGGTTCCCTGGTTGCCCTCATAAACAACAGCCTTCATATATACACAGTGTCCATCAAAACGCCCCTCATCTTCAAAAACCACCATATTTGGTATAGAGGGTACATTCCAATTACCTATTACATATTAAGCAATATACTCATAATCTTATCTCCATCACTTCTAGCAGTTGTTCTGGATAAATACACTCCTGTATGGTCATAGCTAGAGCCATATATTCGGCTTCACAAGTTGATAGTGCCACTGTGGGCTGCTTCTTTGTTTTCCACGAAACCAGTGAGCTGTGTTCAAACTCACACAATATCCTGTGGTACTTCTCCTACATGTGGTGTCAGCTGCCCAGTCTGCATCACTGTGGGCTTTAAGTCCTAGACCCTCGCTGCTCTTTCTGAAACACAGTTGTTTATCTGCTGTACCTTTAAGATAACAAAAGACATGTTTGGCTGTAATCCAAATGCTCCTCTGTGGGGTCAGAAAAATGCTGTGACAGTCTACTCACTACAAACCATCGGTCAGGGCGGGTACACATTGTTAAATAAATGAGGCTACCCACAGCTTCTCTGTACATTTTTACATCTGTCAGTTTCTGAGCATCCTCCTGATAGTATAGTTTTTGATCACATGGTGTTTCCCTTGATCTACATTCTTACATGTCTAAACGTTTCAGGGTCTTTCCCACATAGTTACATCATTGAGAACAGGTTCAGGGTCTTTCCCACATAGTTACATCATTGAGAACATGGTAAGTCATCCACCTCTGTACTTAAACATGGAATTAAACATAGGATCCATTTCAGTATTTAGACATGGACACCTCTGTAATTTAACATGGAATTAAACATAGGATCCATTTCAGTATTTAGACATGGACTCTTAATCAGGTATTTAAACCTGGATTCTACTCCTCCCGTATTTAAACCTAGAGTATCATCCTCCTGCATCTAAGCAGTGTAGCCACCCTCCTTCAGTATTTAAACATGGAGTACCCTCCTTCAGCAATTAAGCAGTTAGTCACCCTCCTTCAGTATTTAAACATTGGAGTACCCTCCTTCAGCATTTAAGCCATTTTCTACTAACCATACTTTGTATTTGTCGTGGCCTTCAATACCCTCCTGGATGGAATACACCCATTTCCCTCCCACTGTCTGTCTGCCCTCTGGTAACTTGGTTGAATACACCCATTTCCCTCCCACTGTCTGTCTGCCCTCTTCGGGGGACAATGTGACCTCTTTAAAGGTCGGGGTTACCCCACTGACTACCCTGTAGCAGTAATCAACAGGGGTAGGTGTACTGTCCTCCTCGTCACTCCCTTTCCGGGCATAGTCTGTCAGATACTTTGGGGGTTTGTGTTCCCTTGAGGGATACCTCCCACTGCTTGGGGCACTTGACGTCACCCTCAGGTGCTCCTTGTCATCGCCCTCTGGGGGTGGCTGACTGTCTGCCTGCACGACCGTACTAAGTACACTGGGCTGATGTGTCTCTGTTTCTACACACCTTACTCTGGAGTCCAGCTCTGGCTCCTCTGTCTGTGTCTCGCTCTCACATGTTGCCTTTGTGACAAACTTGACTAGCATGTGTTTCTGCACTCTCCCTTTACCGGGATGATAAACTAGGAAAGCGGGGCTTCCCTTGTCGTGTCCTACAAAAGGTCCTTTTACACATCTGGACTCGGGCTTTCCCCTGTCTTGCAGGTACGCATAACACACTGATCCAAATCGGTGCATTCTGGCTAGATTACACTTCTTTCCTGTCAGTGCTGTATACGGGTGGTGCCAGAGTGCTTATTAAAGCACCTGTTTCTGGTGTAAGCGGCTTCTTGCACCGCATAATGCCATAGGCTCTTAGGTAAGTTACTATCTACTAGCTTACACCTAGCCATTTCGAAAAGGGTGCGCCATTCCCTCTCTGCCACTCCGTTCTGGTGTGGGGGATATGGACGTGACGTCCTTTGTCTTATCTTGTACCTTCTCAACAGTGATTGGAACTCTCTGTTTGTGAACTCGGTTTCGTTGTCGGACCTCAAGCATCCTACGTTACCATAAGGGGCTACGTCTGCCAGGAATTTCTCCGTGGCCTGGAGTGTGTCACTCTTTGCTTTGAGAAATCAAACAAACACTGGCCCTGTGCACACATCTGTAAAATACTGTACATATCTAAAGCCTCCTATGGACTCGTTGCTTACTGGGGCGGCTAGGTCCGTGTCAACTAATGCAAGTGGTACCCTTACTTTTTCTGTGGGATTTCTGTTTCTCGGTTGAGTAAACTTCCCCGTTTTGCACACTGCACAATTTTTGTCAGGTCTACGCTTTTCACCTTCAATGTGCATGCCTTATGTCACTGCTTGCAGTTTCAGTAAATCCTCGTAATTACAATGACCCATAATCTCGTGCCATGTCTGAATATCGTGACTGGCCGTCACGCTACGCATATCATTATTATCATTACACTTGTCGTTGTCATTACACTCCGTTTGCAGATAATATATTCTCTGGTACATCTTTATGTCAAACCGTGTACCGTCAGGTTCTACAAAATTATTTTTTACCTTTATCGAAGAATACCTTGGCACCGCTTGCAGTAGCAGCTATTACAGAGAATAGTCCTTGTGGGAACGATGGTACGTAGAGAGCGTTCTTTAACGTCACCGTACGCCGGCGCCCCCTACTGTCCGTGCGGCATACCTGTGCGTCTCCTCTCTCTTGCGCCAATCCGTAGGTGCGTGTCCCGTCTGCCAGCTCCATGCTGTGCCTCTCCGGGTGGAAAGTGTCGTCAAAGTTCTTGAACCGACTCCTGTCGTTGATGATATGGGACAACGCACCTGTGTCCACGATCAGTCCCCTTCTCTGGGCTCGCTGCAGCTGGGCCGGTCCGGCGATGCACGCCGTCCGCGCCCCAAAAGCGCAGTCTTCTTGTCCCGTTATTCTCCGGGCGTCGTCTCGATCCGTCTCACGTCGACCGTCGCCGCCATCGTGTCCCCTGCCGTCATCCTGTCCACAGCCGTCATCTTGTCCGTAGCCGCCATCTTTTCCGTAGCCGCCATTTTGTCCGTGGCCACCATCCTGTCCATGCACGTATCGTGCGGTCTGGTCGTGTTTCTTCATGCACGCTCTGTCTGTGTGCCCCGTGGATTTGCAGAAGCTACACCAGTCTTTGTGCAGTCGCTTCTCCGATGGCCTTTCTCTCCGCATCGCCAACACGCCAGTTCCGCCGTGGTCCTGGTCCTCTCCCTTGGCGTTGCTCGGGCCTTTAGCACCCTCTCTCCCGCCTCTGCGGCGGCTGGGTGGGTATCTTCTGAGGCCTCGAAGTTTCTTAACTTGGCCTTGAACTGTCCCAGCGTCATGTCCGTTGAACCGTGTGTTACCAGGAGTGTGAACGGTTTGTACAGCTCCGGTAGTCCTCTCATCATCATCGCCATCATTAGCCCATCGCTTGGTGCTTCTCCGGCACTCCTCAATGGCGTCGTGATCTGCTCCGCTCTGTTGACGTATTCGGTCACAGTCTCGGTGTGCCCCTTCCTCAGGGCCGTTAGTGCTATGTAGAGGGCCACGACTCGGGGTCTTCCTCGCCCGATGTAATGCTCTCTCAACACCTCCAGGCTTTCTCTGCCTTTGTCTTTAGTGTCGCGGAATATCAGCCCGAAGCTGGTGTCGTCGAGTAGTGGCGCTAACTCACAGTACGCGTCTGCGTTACGCTGGTCGTCCAGGGCTTGCTCTTCCGCCGTCAGGTCTCCCGTGGGTGCTGCCAGGATCGTCTCCTTCAGTCCCGCACCGTGCATGCAGCATAGCATGCGCTCTTCCCAGAGCTCGTAGTCCTCTGCTTTTCCATTGAATGAGGGCCATTTGCCCCTTCCCTTGTTTTCCATCGTCTTCGTTGGTGGTAGGCGTAGCTTTAGCTCTTGTTGGCCTAGCGTCTAGCCACGCGGTGCTCCCGGCGCTAACCTAGCCTATACTTTAGCTAAGCTTGCTACCCTTATTATTTCGCCCCGGCGTTATCTGGGCCCATAACCTGTTGACAGAATCCGGCTATAAGGCGACAATAATGTGGTCAAGAGGCATGGTTTCTATCTTTAGCCTTTAACTGGCATGGTTTATTTATTCACATGGCAGAGCAGCAGTTCTAGAGTTCTCCTCTCACTGAGAGGCTGGGGGAAAGAGGAAGAGTGGCAGGAGACGTCTATATTTATACTCGCCACCTGGTGGTGTTCCTGAGTGGCTCCACCTAGAGCGCCCTCTAGTGGAAACAGTTATATATGCAGTTAGACAGTTACTAACAATCCTACACAGAACCTCTGACTTCAACAATACCCACCACTGTGTCCGTTATTCAGCTTTTTCTGGCCACGCAGGACCGATAGAGGGAGAGAGGGAGAACGGGAGGAGAGGTGGGGAAGACATGCGACAAATGGTCGCCGGGACTGGGAAACGAACCCGGGACGACCGCTTCGTGACTCAGCACGCTATGTGGTGTGCTACTGGAGCGCCCCCCTCTTATTTAATTCTTAACTAGCATTTTTTCTTACCTGGGAGTCAGCAATGTTTTCTTATTTTTGCTTTTCTCTTAGGCAAGACCAAATTTTAAGAGTGGTCGAGAGCACTCTTACCCAAAAAAAAGTTATTAAAAAAAAAAGCCTACCATTGGTCAATTGCCCCCAAATACAACTTTAAAAACGTGTTTTATTAGGTATAGTAGTATATCCTACTGTAGAACATGACATATTAGCATGACATCTCATTTAGTAATGTCAATACTGAAAGACTAAGCGATTTGCTCTTGACAAGCGTATGCACAGTATCTTCAGTCTTCACTAAGACGCCTGCCTCACCTGCTGCATCTTAATAACCCAATCGCGCGCTATAGTGTAATAGACTAAGAATAGATTAAGAATAGATTACTATTGAACTTACATTTGCACTCTGGTTGGATGCCAAACTTATTTTCGTTGTATGTGGTGGTGTATGTTGGTGGTGGGAGTGGGGTTGGAAATGTCTTTTGTGGTGTCTGTGATAATATAATTTGTTTTTAGTTTTACGTTCTGTATTTATTATTTTTGTTATTTCTATTGTCATTATTGTTATTATTATTATTGTCCTGTGAAGTCCTGTTTATTATTATTATTGTTATTGTGTGTTGTCATATTTTATGTTTCATGTAAAAGTAAAAGAAATTTGATAAAAAAAATAAGAATGAGTGGGATTCATTATTCAACACACCTGGGTAAGAACAGATTTGGACATTAACACTTTCGATGCCGGCCGTGTTTTCCTTTTTACCCCCTTGAATGCCGCCACCCACTTCAATGTTAGCGTTAAAAATGCATAATCTATGTTTTAAATTATGGCTATGTGTCTAATCTGCAGTGTTGGGACTAACGCGTTATAAAGTAACGCGTTACAGTAACGCTGTTACTTTTGCCGGTAACTAGTACTCTAACGCATTACTTTTGAAATTCAGTAACGCCCTTACCGTTACTGAATGGTTCGTTACTGCGTTGTTTTTATGTAGATTGATAGCGAGCGATAGTGATCCAGCGCACTCCTCCTGACTCCTGTCTGTGTCACTCACCTGCGGGCTGCGGGAACACGCCGTGCTGGGGGCGTGTTTTGTTTACTATAGTCCTGACTGTCATGGCAGCGCCCAGCTACTCACGTTTGTACACATGGATATTATCACTATTTCTCTTTTGTCGAGCACAAAGAAAATAACGTTTTAGTTAAATGTCATTTGTGTTTTGGCTCAAAGATACTATCTACTGCCCATGCTTCAACAAAGCTAGTAGCTGAGTCTAAAATTAACAGGACTCAGCCGAAGCCAGTAAGCCACTCGCTTTCGGGGATCTAGTTAGCATCACCAGGCGGCACACGGCAAATGGGACGGAACACTTCACGTTTTCCAACTACTTGGAGAGAGAATATACTAAATGGAAATGAGCTAAAGAAAATGTTTGAGGGCTGGACTAACGTTACATCTCAACCACCGCAGACTTTGGTGAGTTCAGTGTTGATCAACAGATTTTGAGTATAAGAATCTGCAAGGAGATGTTTTCAACAAACAGGGTTTTTGTAGCTATGAAGAAATACGCAAAAAAAATTATCTCACCGAGTCCACACATTATTTTTTACGCACAGTTATTGTTATGTTTGAAGTCTCACGGTGTTCCATTAAAGATACCAATTGAACACCACAGATACCACAAATTCTTCTATGAAAGAGAGACATCGAGAGGTTTTGTTTCAGATTTTTATCATCAATTACTAACGTCCTCGTATGAAACCCTCCACCTAGACTCTGTCTGGAGGAGGGATATACCAGACCTGGAAAGTGATTTTGATTGGCAAGAAGCCTGGGCAAATGTTCGATTTACATCAAGGAACCCGGACCATCAACAAATCAATCTTAACTATATTCACAGGACATACTTGACTCCTATAAGACTGAAAAAAATGGGTCTTAAACAAGACTCCAAATACTCCTTATGTACAAATGGGAACGAGGGGACATTTATGCACATGTACTGGGACTGCCCACCAGTTAAGATATTCTGGAAAGAGGTGACCCAGCAATTATCAAATCTCTTAACTCTGAATATACCTGTACACCCCTCTGTATTACTGCTGAATGATGTTTTTGAGTGTGCAGTACATCCACAGCTAAAGAGATTGGTTTTATCGGGTATCACAGTGGCTAAAAAGCTGATAGCATCACGATGGTTCCAACCGGAAAAAAATTGCCGAAAGGTCTGGATTATTACATATCTCGATGTGATTTATGAAGAAATATCTACAGCAAGAATTTTGGGTCTCAATGAATCCAAAATGACAATGTGGTTAGAAGTGGTGGAGAGAATAAAAGCTAGCATATAATGGTAGTGTCTGGTTAAGAGCGAGGGATAATGGATGGATTATCCAATGGGGGGTCCGGGAGGGGGGAGTACGAGCTAGAGCATATGTGTGTAGGGTATTAGATAGCAGGTATTAGGGGTATATCCTGTATAAGACATTTAACTAAATGGTGATTTCATTGGATGTGCACTGTTAATAATGCTTGTATATCTTATCGTGTGTTGTCATGTTTGTTTATACGTTTGTTTAAAAAAAATAAAAAATAAATACAAAAAAATACAAAAAAAAGAATCTGCAAGGGAATCTCATCAATACTAATCAAACAATATAAATATAAATATTGTCCTTTCATGCACAATTGATATCCTAACTATTCTAACGTTGCAATGCACGATTGATATCTTAAACAACGTTGCAAGACGGATAATGAAATGCTCCGGCGACATCAAGGCTGTTCCTTCAACCTAAGCAATTAGGCACTGCACATTTCTTATTATGTCGGGACTCGGGACAACATTTGTGTTTGTGTCAAATTTGTGTTTATAGACCACATTGCTTAGCAGAGTTCAGTGATGTGAATGGAAACTGTCAAGTTGATCAACAGATTTTGAGTATCTGTAAGGGCATTAATGAGAGCAATTTTTATAATTTTTTTTTAACTAAATAGTTACTTTTCACAGTAACGCATTACTTTTGGGTGTAAGTAACTAGTAAAGTAACTGAGTTACTTTTGAAATGAAGTAACTAGTAAAGTAACTGAGTTACTATTTTCCAGTAACTATAGCACAACACTGCTAATCTGCCCGTCGCTTATCAATGACTTGTTTGCAGTCAACATTGTCGAAACGGATTGTTTTTTTAATCGGTTCATATCCTTTTTATAGCATTTCGAAAAGCTATCGTTCTCTCAAAAATTTCCGGAAAATAGAAAGATTCCCCCATAAACGGCATTTATTGGAATATTCTCGAATACACTAGACACGTTGTCATTTGTCGGCCTATTTATGAATTGTTTTCAAATAAACGCTAGATTATCGATAGTATATGTGTACTTATGCACGCTATAGAAGCGGGCTGAAAAATCTATTCTCTCATTTCCTCAACATCACACACACAGACACACACACATACACACATACGGGACACGCTGTTATCTCAGTGAATACAGCTCTGATTATCCTAAAACTGGTAACATAGACTCCTTACCTTAGATCAAATGTTCTCCAAAAAGATTACTTCAATTCCTGATCGCCATTCCAAATATCGATCTCGTTTATTGATTGATTATTGGCTGCTGTAAATATATATTCCATCCTGCTTTCCAACTCGCGATCACTTCCCTCATCATCAGATCCCTCGCCAGTATAATGGAGCCAGTTGGCTCCCCACAGATCCACCAGTATAATTGAATGGCCTGCAGTTACACAGGGATAGACGATAGGGGGCGGTATTTTCCCATCTGAGCTCCTAGAGGGTCTGCTGTACCAACGGGAGACTCGGTTGATGAAATATGAATTCAGATCGCTAATAAAAATAAAAACGACGCGTCGTCTGCACTCAAAGTGTTAAGAACGGGTTGATGAATGCGGCGGTGGATTTTCTTATTTTTCTCTTAACTCATTGGGCCTCATTCAACAATACTCTCTTATCATTTTTCTTATATTCTTGCTTACCTGTCTGTTAAGAGAACAATAAGAAAAGCCACCGCCACATTCATCAAGCCGTTCTTAACACATCCACCGCCATCCACGCTGTAAAGCGTTATTGCCCACCATGCTTTGACCGCCAGATCTCGCTGTACAGCGTTATTGAGATCAATATTTCATTTTTTCGCCATGGCATTCATAATTCATCCTCCGACGCTGCAGCTGGACCCTACGGCTCAATACAACGACGGCTCAATACCGCCGCCTGGTGGATGGTCGGGGCGAGTTACACTCGAACAACAGGAAGTGGGAGGTGTGCGTCGATTAAATTCATCCGGCCGTCAGACATTGTTGCAAGGCTCCTGACAGACACTATAGTACATATCGATCGCTTTATAAACTTAATAATCGATATGATTTCGGCGTTTATTGCAATCATCATGATTCCTCCCAAATAAAGCCCTTAAGAACACAGTGCACACCAGTCAGACTGCTCTTCACCGCTCCTAAATCCTGCTCCTAGTTAAGAGCGAATCCAGGAGAAGGGACCGTTCGGACCCAAATCGGCCCGAAAATGTCTGATATTTTGTCTTAAGTCCGTTGGTGAATGAGACACATTAGTATTTGTTTATTTTTAAAGCCCTTATTGGAAAACGTCCCTCTTACAGTACATCACATCACTGTTGGAATGGAATCTTGGAACCTATTCTACACGTTCAAATGGCTGGTTGGTTCGACTTTGCCCTGAACTAGGAAAAACTGCTTTTTCCTTTGATGCTTCCAACACCTGGAATGCCCTTCAACTGACTCTAAAGCTGAAGGTTCTCCCTTCTTTTGCTGCATTTAAAAGTGTGTTGACTACTTGTGTCTGACTGTCTTAGCTGTTTTTTTTTTTAATTGTTTATTCTTATTTATTGTGCCAACATGTATGAAATTGCTGATAAAACGATATCTTGTTTTGTAAGCTTGTCGTTACTGTAAATTAGGGTAACCTCAGCTCAGTGTCTTACGAGTTGAAATACATTTTTTTAATGAAAAATTTAATTAAATCATCACCACCATCATCACCACCACTATCATCACCACAATCACCACTACCCAATCATCACCACCACCGTCACCATTACCACCACCATAACCACTACCATCATCACCACCACCACCATCTTCATCACCATCTTCATCACCACCACCACAACCAGATCATAATTACCATCATCATCATCATCATCATCATCATCATCATCATCATCATCATCATCATCATCATCATCATCATCATCATCATCACCATTACCGCCATCACCATCACCACTGCCACCACCACAACCACCATCATTACCACCACAATTACTATCATCACAATTACCATCACCATCACCACCAACACCCTCACCACCACTACAACCACCATCACCACCACTATTGTCACCACAACCACCACTGCCAATGTCACCACCACATCTATCCACTGGTCTACCATCTCTACCACCTCCACTGACCTCACTACTACTAGGGAGGCTATAAGGTTGTGCCGCCTTTTCACAAAGCAAAAAAGAAGAAGAGGAAGAAACATAGTAAAAAGCAGTGGGCTGAAGAGATGTCTCTCTCAATTTTGTACACTCAGACAAAATCAGTTGCCTTTGGCCTGCTTAGGGGCAGGAGGTAAGGGAAGCACACAAAGGCAGTGCGATTATACTGTGGCACAACAACAGAGAGCAAAAAGAGCATCAAAGGCTTTCCTCTGAGCAGTATAGAGCTCCCTGGGAGGAAAAAAACACAACCTGTGTGTGAATACCAGAGCATGGACTTGGTGTCTCTCCATAGCAACAAGGGGGTATTTTTTTTAGTAGCAGTGTTCCTGTAAGCCTATGGCCACCATGAATTCAATTGACATCATAGCAATGTGGTATTTCAATAGGAGTTTTTAATATGATTGAAAACTGATTGATTGAAAACTTTAATTAACAGATTGCAGAATGGGTACAGTACAGTACAGCTCAATACACACAATTGTTAAGGGGATGCAGACCAGAGAAAGACTTTCATCTTTTTTATGACATTTGATTTATGACATACACAACATATACAGATATAATAATCGAATCGAATCTAATCATCTAATCTAATCATGACATTTATGACATACAGATATACAGTTCAGTACTACTGTTACAAATTGTGACATACAAGATATGCAAATATATGACTAGTTTACCTTTTGTGGTGCATGTGTCTGCCTGTGTGGGTGGAGATAGAGAGAGAGAGAGAGAGAGAGAGAGAGAGAGAGAGAGAGAGAGAGAGAGAGAGAGAGAGAGAGAGAGAGAGAGAGAGAGAGAGAGAGATTGATTGATTATATCAGGCATATCCGCGGTCACCTTTCTCTTTACTGGGGTCCTTTTTGAACCCGGAAGTGTAGTTTCACGTGTGTTTGTTGTGCTTGAAATGTGTACATGCTGTGTGTGTTGCCCATTCATTGCTATGCAAACCATATACGTAGCGCTTTGAATTTTTATTAACAGTAACTTAGCGAGTTGTGATAACATTACGGACTACACGTATTGTCAGAATATTATATAAAATGAAAGTGGTCGCGCTGATAAGGTAATTAAGTTGCATTCCGTTAGCGCTGTGATCACTAGCTCACTGCTATGCTTTTTCATGTACTGTATACACTTTGCTAGCTTTATAGTCTTACAGATTAGTTGTTTTGTGTGGGTCGTTAGCTAGATTACTTAAACCTGTGTGCTCTCATAGTTCGGTGGCAATGCAGTCGTGGAGAGAAACACAGTCTGTTGTAACAGTGGTCAGAGGCTAAAGGCTAGTACAAGACAATCGAGCTATGGGTTGGATAGTAGTGGAGTGGAATATAGCAGAGAGAGGAAAGGGGTAACATTACAATGTCAGAGTAACGTTAGAATAGACTAGCAAATCAGGACAGCTCCATATAACTACTGCAAATGAATGCTACTACAACACAATGCGACTCTGTCTGTTTACTCCTACCACAGTATACTGAGTGATATTAATATATAGGCCCAAGCTTACCTTGCATCTTAAAGGGATATTTCACTTTAGTAGAACTTTTCACGTTTCAGCAGTCTTACCTCTTATCTAAAATCATCTACTACTAGTAAGCTAGTGATCACTGCTGTCCCTGTTGTGTGCTGTCAACGCCACCATTCCTCCCAGGTGTTAGACTCCTTCGCTTCCATTCGTTTTGAGGATCTAGTCTAAATATCATACTTCTGAAGTATAAACAAACTACTCCTGTGCAGATTTCAATAAAACAGACAATTCTGAGTTACATGTTTATTTTGGCATTTGATGTGTGTTTACAAGTGTTATTACCTTTGAAAAATAAAACAAGATCTGGTCAATTTGTTGTAGCTTTGAGTGTGCTGTGTATCGTTGCCTTGCATGGAATGTTTGGGGAGTGATTACCATGGTTACCTGCTACTACCTTGCTGGAAGACATTATTCTAAACATTATGTGAGAAGTTCACAGTCTGGTCAAACTACACGTCAAGAGAAATAGTTCCTATACTCAATTTGACAATGGTTACATTAGTTCCAGAAAACAAGTACCTTTTAAAATATACTACACAGAATAATATTGCTGTATTGTTTGTTTATAATTCAGAAGTATGGAAGTGAATGACAAGCCTGACATCTGGGATGATTGGTGGTGTTGACCGTGGACGACAGGGATAGCAGTCGTTGCTAAGTTCTACTAAAGTGAAATATCCCTTTAATGACTCAAATGCATGACTTCATGTTTGGCTATTTCTCATGGTGTGTTCCAGTGGGGGCAAAGACAGCTGCTATAACATGATGCAGTGCGTTGCTGCTGGGCATGACATCATAGCTCTGGCCAACTTGCGCCCTGCCAACACAGGTGAGATAAATTGCTGGTGTTGTGGTGCTCCATTAGGACAAGCTACAGTAGGAGTACTGGACAGAGAAACTGAAAACAAACTCTCTCCCACCATGCCCACATGCTACTGAATAATGACATGTTGAGTCTATTGGAATTGTGCACCAATGCTTAAAGGGGCATTTCACACAAAAAACAATGCTGATTTATTTTGCACATAATCTCACACACATCCAACAACTCTAAACAGTTTTACACACATTAATTTAGTTTGACAGTTATGGAGAGTAAATTAGTTTGAATAATCTTTTATGACCTCTTAAACAGTGCTGTATATTTGTATATCTTGTATGTCATAAATGTCTGGATGTAACAGTACTGTATATCTGTATGTCATAAATGTCATGATGAATTGAAAATGGGGGACCCTGATGTAAACAAGACGAAAGTCTTTCTCTGGTCTGCATCCCCTTAACGATTGTGTGTATTGAGCCTTACTGTTTTGTACCCATTCTGCAATCTGTTAATAAAGTTTTCAATCAATCAATATGGTCACCAGTGACGTTATCGGCGACATTGAATCCTTATGTTGTGTTCATTACGGCTCAATAAAATGATAAGGTAGCAGTCCCTATAAGATAAGGTTTTAGCATTTGTTTAAATCCGAAATATTGCCAAATCCTTCTTTCTCTCTGTCACTGAAGGGAAATCTACTGTGAAAGTGAAAGCTACCCTGCTGTGCGCGCAGACGGAGCAAACTAACAATTTCAGTTTATAATGTTGTCTGACATAATGATATTGATAACACGCTTAGTATTTTAATTTTTTTGTTCTTTTAGCTGATGAATTTGTTTCTATTTAAAAAAAAAATTGCATACACCGGTGGGGGCGGTTGCTCTCGGCGTTGCTTCCGGCTAGGCTGGTCGTTCATACTAATACAATTGGCAGTATTAGGGGGTGGGAAAGCCGGTGGGTGGGGATCGGACGTTGTGGACAGCGACTCCTACAGGTCGGTTGGTGCGCCTGTACAGCAGAATCAGGAAGTATCGGGGGCAGCGTGAGCCTCCCACGCGTTACTCCTCGCCACTGAGAGATCGCGCTGTACAGGTGAAAAGATGCGACAGGCTGCCTCCTCGTGTACCGGAGGGGACACATGATGCAAGGCTTCTGTCCTCACTACAGCCGACCAGTGGGAGGCATAGTCTAGCAACGTTCAAGACAGGGGAGGGAAGAATTGGATAATACAAAACTGGGATGGGAGAAAAATAGAAAATGGGGATTTTTTTTTGTCACGGCATTGTCAGACGGCCGTGACAATGAGGATTTGTGTGTAAAAGAAAAGTGACGAGCGTATACAGTAACAGTATTACACATTGGTATTGTATGTAGCAATCCATGTTCAATAGCAGCAGTCAAGGTTGATCTTTATGTAAACGGAGCATCACTATGCAACAACCATCAAATGCACACAGCACACACACCCACACGCACACACTCACTCAAACAAACAACACACTGCAGCACCCACTCTCCACACTTTAGATCACACAAACACATTTACACTTTATATTTATTGATAAAGGATTTGCACTACAACTCGTACACCTACTGTGAATTGTACCTAAATTGCACCTCGTCCCATTTCTCCATTTCTGCCTTGCACTATATAGTATTGTATATTAGTACACTGCACAGTATTGTATATTGTATGGTAACTACGTCTATTCTGCATCGAACATTGTACATATGTCTAAACTGAACACTGTGACCTCATTTTTTTTACTTCTAATTTTACTATGTTATTTTATTTCATACTTATCGTGTCTTGCACAGTCTCTGGAGCGCAACAGTAAGAAGCATTTTGTATAAAAGTATTCTGTACTTCTGTATGACAACTATTAAAGAAACTTGAAACTTGAACTTGAAACAGCAGGTAAGCAGATAAGCAAAGTGGAATATTTTAGGTTTATGAGTTGAGAAGCCTGATGGCCTGGTGGTCCTGTATTGACGGTAGCAGGGACAGCAGTCAGCTTTCTGGATGGCTGTGGTCCTTGATGATGCTGTGTGCCTTCTGCAGACACCGCTGATAAAAGATATCCTGAATGTCTGTTGCCACTGATGTGCTGCGCTGCCTCCACTTCTCTCTGTAGTGATTTGCGGCTGTGGGCAGAACAGTTCTGGTACAAGGCCCCGATGCAGCCCGTCAGCATGCTCTTGATCGTGCACCTGTGTGTGAGATAATGTGCAAAAGAAATCAGCATTGTTTTGTGGTGACGTGCCCCATTGTTATGAAAACATATTCTGAATATGGTTGAATGGCTCTTATTTGTATACAGATAGCCTATAATAATTCATATCAATATCAAGTGCCAACCATGTACACACAATCCATATGATATCTCGTTGCAGCACATTTGACTCATTATGGCCATTCAGCAGGGACACCAACATTGTCTTGTCAACAGGTATTGGCCTAAACTAGTCTTGTGTTCCTTGTTATAGATGAGCTGGACAGCTATATGTACCAGACAGTGGGCCACCAGGCCATAGAGCTGTACGCTGAAGCCATGGAACTGCCCCTCTACAGGCGAACCATCCAGGGCTCCAGCCTGGACATCGGCAGGGACTACAACCAGACCAAAGGTGATGAGGTGGAGGACCTCTACGAGCTACTGCACCTGGTCAAGGTAGGCCTCCAGCTCTCCCCAAGGTAGTGAGAGTAAGGGCTGTATTTGGAGAGAATTGTCACACACTAGGTTTGCACAATATGTCAGTTGCATTTACCTTGTTATATACTAGGATTATAAGTAGAGGATAGGTCCGTATTGTCATAGAAATGTATGAAAATGGCTTCTCAAATCTGTATTCAAGTATACACATTTTTAAATTCTGAAATGTTGTGGATGAATTTATTCTGAATTTGAATACCAAACTTCCATTAAAATTTAAATAAATAAACAAACTGAAAATCACTGATCTCTTGATAAGACAATGAACTTTAATCTAAAGCATTTTACGTCTGCTTCGATGTGGTAATAATATTGTAACTGAGGGGTACAATTCCCTGACTGTATTGAATAAGTATGGTATCATTAAACCACTACTGAGTTATGTACATTACTACTGGCCATACAGTACACATGTATATGAGATGAACACCCCCACAATAACACGGCTTCACAAGAAATACTGTTTAGAATAATATTTATTAGAAGAGCACGAAGATTATCTTACATTACTTATCAAGATTGAGAGTTGCGCTTGTAAGGCGAAGAATGTGCATGAATAGGTCAAGAGCGTAAGTCCATGAGCATATTACGCAGGAGATAATTAATACCACCTGTATCATAAGAATTATATATGGTACACTAGTAGGTCAGCTGGAGATACTAAGGGGGTTCCCTCCGGTTGTAAGCCAGCAGGGGAGAGGATTTGTCGGTAGCAAAAGTCTGGGTCAACGAGGAATAAGGAGACTCCAGGTACAGGAGACAGTGCAATAATCCCTTGATCCGTAGACAAACAACAGCTATTCTCCGGTATGCAGTGCCGCATGGAGGAAAGCTAGCCAGCCTCAGAGTCCTAGAGGCGGGCTCGACGGTGCTCCTCACAGGGTAAATCCCACACGGCAGTGGGTGTAGACGATTCTCCGCTCCAACAGCCACAGGACCAAAGCAAATATAATCCAGCCAAAAGGGGCTCTGTAGTCGTCGGTGTAGGTTATCCAGTGTACATATCCACACGGTTCTCGTCTAGGGCTCCTCGGATGACGGCACCAGGTTAGGCCGCCCAGCCTGGATAAGCACACTAGCTCGGTACGACGAAACGTTGGTAATGCTGGTCACTGTAGAACGGTAGCCGCACGATACACTATACATAATAGACTATTACTTAATAATAGAATAGGTCGAACTTGACGATACAGCGTTAAACTCTGACACTTCAGCTATCAATTCGCACGCGGTCTCAAGGCTCTATTTCGGGGCAAAACGGGCCCACTTCACAGCACGTTGTATCGTGGTGTGAAGCTTTAACTTGTTACTAAGAATATTACTGCTGTATCCACCTGCGACGTATTTATACGTAAGGTGAACAATCTAGTACCAGCCTTATTTCTGTCTCGTATTCCTGCGCAGAACCGGGCATGTCCAGGCATGTCTTAGCGGTGACTTTGAACTAGACATTGGGGGTATGGCCGTGGCGCCTAGGGGATCGCTGTCCAATAGGAGAACGAATATTATGGTCTGGCCTGTACTAGGTAAAGGGATATTCCGTGTATATGTACAAAGAATATACAAGGGATATCAGACGATATACAAATACTATACAATATATTTCAAGTAATAAATATATATATTCGGTTTAATCTGACCCTTTGTAACAGCCGCCTCCTAATTAGGTGCAATTAGTCTGCACCTAATTAGATAAGCAGAGACAGATTAACCGCACTGTCCACTACTCAATGTCCGTTGTGAGGAGTAGGGCAATTCACAAAGTCAGGGGGTCATGGTCGTCATCAAGAGAGTCGGGGAGCCTTGGCAACTCTATCAGCCTCGCCACGGGTCGGGTGTATGTCCGCCCTTGGACGAGCACTTCTGCCGCTCTGACCTTTCCGTCGGCACCAGTGATCACTTTGCTTACGCGGCCGGCCGGCCACATAGCTCGGGGTAGTGACTGGTCGATAATCATGACGACTGTGCCTTCCGTCAAATTGTCTCTTTCTTTTACCCATTTCTGGCGGGTCTGTAGAGACGGTAGATAGTGGAGGAGGAAACTGTTCCAAAACTTGTCAGCCAATACTTGACTGTACCTCCACATTCTTCGGCCGTTCGCTTCTTCAGGTCTGTACACTGTCTGTGGGAGCGCGGGGTCCAGCCGCCCCATCAAGAGAGTGTTGGGGGTGACTGGGTCGACATCTGCTACATCACTTGAGACGTAACCGAGGGGCTTTGAGTTCAATACTCCCTCGATCTCCGTGAGGACTGTCGTGAGGACTTCTTCCGCCACGGTCTGGGCCCCAAGCACGGCGTACAGGGCTGTCTTTATTGAACATACTTCTCGTTCCCAAGTTCCACCGAAGTGAGGTGCATTCGGGGGGTTAAACTGGAAATCAATCTGAGAGGGAGCGAGGTGGGTCTTAAGTTCTGGGCCCATAGCTTGGAAGCTCTCTCTCAGCTCTCTTTCTCCGCCTTTGAAGTTTGTCCCGTGATCAGACAATAATATAGACGGTTTTCCTTTCCGCGATGTGAATCTCCGGAAGGCCATAAGGAATGAGTCCGCACTCATGGTTGGAAGGAGTTCTATGTGTATCGCTCGGGTGGTCATGCATTTTAATACAATACCCCACCGCTTCTCCGTCCCTCTTCCTTTCTTTACATACAGCGGGCCGAAACAGTCCATACCGGTGGAGTGAAAGGGCTTGTCGCCGAGTCGGAGGCGACAGGGGGGTAGGTCAGCCATCCGGGGTATACTGGGCTGTGCTCGCCACTTGCGACAGTCTAGACAGGTCCGCTGGAAGCGTCGTACTGCTTCTCTTCCTTGCAGTATCCAATAGCGACGTCTGATCTCCGCGAAGACTCTCTCTGCCCCGGCGTGGTGCACGTCCTCGTCGTATTTCTTTATGATGAGCTCTGTGACCTTGTGTCGGCTGTTTAAGACTATCGGGAACTTGACGTCATCCGTTAAGTCTGGGGCTCTCCTCAGACGACCACCCACTCTGATGAGATTATGGGCGTCGCTCTCAGGGGCCAAGTGGAGCAGTCTGCTGTCTGACGGGACTGGCTTTGATCCCTGCAGACAGTCTCGCTCGTCGGGGAACGAGTCTCTTTGGGCTCGCTGTAGCAGAAGGAGTTCTGCTTCTTCGTAGTTAGCTGCATTAATGTCAGTAGTGGACGGAACCTCTGGGTGGTGCCACAGGAATGTCTTTAACTGCGCACTCTCAAGGGTGGGGCAGTTGTCTATGTTGGGATCTGTGGGGACTAGTGTGTGTCAACCCACAGAACATAGATTTCTTCTTCTCTGCCTCCTCTTCACTCGCCTCCCGTGGGGTGGGTGTAGGCCACTCTTCTTCCGGGAGCTTGAGGAACTCGGGACCGTCACTATAGAGATTGTGACGGGTGAGGTCATCCAGGGACATTCCCCGTGTGATGACGTCGGCTGGGTTCTGCTTTGTGTCCACATACCTCCAGCATGCTGCTTCTGTTAAATCTTGGATCTCTGTGATTCTGACTCCCACGAAGACCTTGTATCTACACGAATCGGACTGGATCCATGTGAGTACGGTCATGGAGTCTGACCACAGGATTGTTCTTTGCACCGGGATGGTGAGTTCACGTTGGATTAACGTGGCGAGTTGCGCTCCTACTAGGGCTGCGCAGAGCTCTAGACGCGGGATAGATTGTTGCTTGCGGGGGGCTATTCTTGAGCGAGCCAGGATGAAGGCAGTATGTATTTCTCCTCCCTCCTCTCGGGCCCGCAAGTAGGCCACCGAACCATAGGCTACTTCGGAGGCGTCGCTGAAGACGTGCAGGTCCATCTGACACGTCTCCGGCCTCACTGTGGGTGGGAAGTAGCTGCAGCGTATGTTGACACCTGGGAGCGAGCTGAGTTCTGTCTCCCACTCTCTCCATGTGGAGGCAAGGTGTTCGGGTATGGGATCGTCCCAGCCCTGGTCCTTGTCCCATAGCGCTCGTACAATCATCTTTGCCCTGGTGGTGTAAGGTAGAATACATCCCAACGGGTCATATTGTCTGGCGAGTGTTCTGTATACACTCCGTCTTGTGGTCGGTAGTGAAATCGACCTTCCCTGCTCCTTGGTCAGGGGTGTGTGTCTATAATGGAGCGAGTCTGTTTTGAAGCGCCAGACTAGTCCTAATGTCATTTCTTGGGCTTCTCCTGGGATGGTCGCCATCCAGGTCTCGCTGCTTTCTGCCTTGTCCTCTGGGGAGAGGCTGCGCAATACTTGAGGGTCGCTGCTGGCCCACTGCCGGAGATCAAAGCCGCCTTTGATCAAGGAGGCGCGGAGCTTGAGTAGGAGGGCCTCGGCTTCTTCTGGCGTCGAGACGCTTTGCAGACAGTTGTCCACGTAGAAACTATTTCCTACACTTTGTCGGACCTCTTCATCAGCTGCTGGGTCCTCTGCGACGTGTTTTTGCAGTGCGAACGTAGCACAGCATGGGCTGCATGTGGTTCCGAAAGGGAGGACTTCCCATTGATAGATGGATGGTTGCTCATCCCCGATCCTCTCTCTCCATAAGAACCGCAGCAGGGGCTTGTCCTCTTCCACTAGTCGCACCTGCAGGAACATCCCTTTGATGTCGCCGCTGATGGCCACCTTGTTCTGGCGGAAACGTAGCAACACGCCTAGTAGAGAGGGGCCGAGTGTTGGGCCGGGCAAGAGCTCTTTATTCAGATTTTGTGATCCGATCTGGTAGCTGCAGTTAAACACAATACGATCCTTGCCGTTGTGGTGGACTTTGTGGTGCGGCACGTACCATGATTCGGTCGTCTGATCGGCCTCTTTAATGTCAATTCTCTTTATGTGTCCCGCTGTGATTAGCTTGTCAATCTCAGCGCGGTACACAGTAGCTTGAGCGGGGTCTCTGGCTAGGCGCCGCTCTGTGTTCGATAGATACCGCTCCGTCGCTTCTTTTGGGGCGTGGAAGGTAGGCATACCCTCTCGCCTCAGGAGTGGAGTTGCGTATCTCATCACTCCGTTGACTTTGACTCTCTTTGTCCCCTGCTCGAGGAGGGCTATGGCATAAATGTCTTCCTTGGAACGAATGTGTTTCTTTTCGTTCTTAAAGGGCATTGTCTCTAGTGTCCATAGCCTCTCGACGTGCTGTAAGAGGGCGGTGTCTTCTTCTGTCACTCTGGAGTGGAGGCAGCGAGTGGCTGCTGTTCGGTTGGGAGACCTGGAGAGGGGGCCTTGTAGTGTCCATCCTAGGCGGGTCTCGACTGCTGCTGGACAGCCTCTGGGCCCAGTGTGGACCCGGTCCATCGGGACGATGAGGTGTGCATGGTCGGATCCTATCAGCAGGGTCGGGGTGGCACCGTCTATGAGCGGTATAGGTAGTTGACGCAGGTGCACGTATTTGTCCATCAGCTTGGCGATGGGGTAGGTGTACCGCGACAGGCCTATGTCTTGGCTGGTGAAAGCGTTCGTGATCCTATACCGTCTCTCTGGCTGCCCGCTTGCTGCGATAGTGAAGGAGACGTTCTCACCCTTGATCGTCTTCAGGTCTCTTCTTATAGTCCGAATCGTCATCGTTTCTTCGCTCCCCCGCAGCCCCAGCTGGGCCGCAGCGGACGCGAGGAGAAGGGTCTTTTCTGACCCGTCGTCAAGGACGGCGTAGGTGTCCATGACCTTGTCCTCGTAACTCAATGTTACGCGGACCACCTTCAAGAGCACCCGGGCGCCCCCGCTGCTGGCAGGGTCAATGTACATAACACTTGCCTTTGTGCTGCTTGAGGGTGCGGGCTTTCTTCTGTTACTGTCATGTAAAACGTCCAAGTGGGCTCCGTCACACCGACTACACCTCTTCTTTAAGCGGCACTCGGCTGCCATGTGACTGCGCGCACAGCGGTAACAGCGGCGGTTGGACTTTATCCATTGACTCACCTCGTCGGCGGTCATCTTCTTGAACGTGTCACAGTGTGACAGCCAGTGTTCCTTTTCGCAGTACTGGCATACAATCTTCCACTTCTCTTTCGTCGAGGGGGTGCTGTGGTTCTTGTTACGCGGTACTGATTCGGCTTGGTGCATGACGGTCACCAGCCTGCGGTTATCGTTTGATCTCCTAGGTCCCTCTCTGGAGCTCGGTACGCTCCGCACGAACGTATCCAGTCGTAGGCTGCTGACTTCTCTCGCCAGGAAGTCGGCCAGGTCTAGGAGGGATGGCTCGGGACCGTTGGGATCACGGTGGTCCTTTTGCCGCCTGAAGCGCTCTTGTCGGGCGGGCGGAAGCTTCTCTAATATTCTCTCAACATTAGAGTTCGCGTACAGTTCGTGCCTACCCTTTTCCTTTTGTGCCCCCAGCATCCCTACCAGGGATTGTACCTTGATAGAGAGGTCATCTAATGAGCGATTGTCTGTGGCTGGGGGTAGACGGTCGATATTCCTTATCTCTTGTATTACGTAGTCCCATATGCGTCCATAACGTTGGTCGAGGGCTACTAGAGCCGCGGCGTATGGGGTACTTGAGTTGGAATATGCCAGCGCTATATTATGCGCTCTGGGCACCTTCAGGTGCTTGAGTAGGATAGCATACTTGTACGTCTCATCGGGGACATCGGACATCATTGTCTCTAAGCACATTCGTAGCTCTGTGTACTGTGCTCTGTTCTCGTGTGTGAAGTCTGGGAACGTCGGTGTGCCAAGGTACGATGCCATGGATGGCTGGCACATCGGTGAGCGTTGGGGGAGAGGCCTCCTAGGCGAGTCTCCTCTTACGTGTCGTGGTGGGCTGGTACCTGGCGGGTACCAAGGCCCGTGTACCCAGGTGCTGTTCCTCGGGGCTGGTCGTGCGTCAAGCTCACCCGTGAGTTGAGTCGGGGGTCTGTAACGCAGGGCCTCGGGGGTAAAGTCTGGGCTGTACTGGACCTCCTGGTCCTGTGGAGTACGATGCTGCTGTTGGGCTTGACTTTCCTCCTCTCCCTCTTCTTCTTCCTCTGCCAGGTCTTCTAGATCCTGTAATCGTCTATTTAGTCTCTCAGCGGCGTAGGCCGGTTCTTCCCTGTTGCTGGGTCTCGCATGGACCGGTTGGGGAGGGGGTTCGGAGACGTGTATAGGCTCTTTCTGTTGGCCGGGCTCCGGGTCGCTTGATCGGGTAGGGGAGGGTGCCCTAGACCCTTGTCTTGACGAGGCCCTGGAGCTCGGTGCGGAGGGAGGGGGAGTCGTCCTGGCAATCAGTTGCTCCATTATCTGCGCTTGTAATCGGTCGCGCTCGGCTTCGCGCTTGATGTGAGCGAGGTCTCGCTCTGCTTCGCGCTGGGCTTGGGCTGCGTCACGCTGTGCATTGGCGGCTCCACGCTGTGCATCGGCGGCGGCGTGCTGGGCTTCGGCGCGGTCTCTTTCCATATTCTCTTCCGTCTGGAGGCGTCTGGTCTCCAGGCGTATGCGGTCGTCGTCACTCCTTTGCTGCGCCTGGAAGCGCTCTCGCTCGATCGCAGAGTGTTCGCGTTCACTAAGGGCTTGCGCTTGGAGTTGCGCATGGAAGCGTTCTCTTTGGTCTGCAGATTGTTCGCGCTCACTTAGTTGTTGAGCCTGCAGGCGGTCTCTTTCCATGGTAGAGTGTTCGCGCTCACTTTGGTGTTGCGCGCGGAGGCGCTCTTGTTCCATGGAAGAATGTTTGCGCTCTCTAAGCGTCTGTGCTTGGAGTCGATCGCGTTCAGTGGAGGCTGCCAGGGTGGCGATAAATGCCTGCGCCAGCATCTTGTCCGCCTCGCTGGGGGAAGACACTGATGGAGGTGATCGGCTTCTGGCAGTGCTCGTTGGAGATCCGTTCTCCTGTCGCGCTCCGAGGAGGTCCATCTCCTGGGTGCGCGTCTCTTCTGGTGGTGGGTCGGGTTCCGTCCCTGGAGGGCTTTCTTTATCCTGGAGCTCTCCGGGGACTATCTCGTTGACGTTGGCGGGGGGTAAAGTCATGTCATGTCCCTCCTGGTCCCCCCTGTGAGCTTGGTCAGTTACGTTAGAACCCACTAGGGTCTCTACTGGCAGGATCGCCTGGTCGGTAGGGTTTGACATACTTTTACTATCCGCTTTTTCCGCGTTTAACGTCTGTATAAAGCTAGGTAGTAGACTGGCAGCGTAGTCCTCTAGGTAACGAGGTGGCTGCCGTCTGCGCTCCGGGCGATCTAGCTTAGGAGAACCGTTTGTGGAGTGTTCATCATTGGCCATGTCAATATTAATATTATATTAATATTACGCTAATTACCATCCGGCTCGAAGGACCAATTGTAACTGAGGGGTACAATTCCCTGACTGTATTGAATAAGTATGGTATCATTAAACCACTACTGAGTTATGTACATTACTACTGGCCATACAGTACACATGTATATGAGATGAACACCCCCACAATAACACGGCTTCACAAGAAATACTGTTTAGAATAATATTTATTAGAAGAGCACGAAGATTATCTTACATTACTTATCAAGATTGAGAGTTGCGCTTGTAAGGCGAAGAATGTGCATGAATAGGTCAAGAGCGTAAATCCATGAGCATATTACGCAGGAGATAATTAATACCACCTGTATCATAAGAATTATATATGGTACACTAGTAGGTCAGCTGGAGATACTAAGGGGGTTCCCTCCGGTTGTAAGCCAGCAGGGGAGAGGATTTGTCGGTAGCAAAAGTCTGGGTCAACGAGGAATAAGGAGACTCCAGGTACAGGAGACAGTGCAATAATCCCTTGATCCGTAGACAAACAACAGCTATTCTCCGGTATGCAGTGCCGCATGGAGGAAAGCTAGCCAGCCTCAGAGTCCTAGAGGCGGGCTCGACGGTGCTCCTCACAGGGTAAATCCCACACGGCAGTGGGTGTAGACGATTCTCTGCTCCAACAGCCACAGGACCAAAGCAAATATAATCCAGCCGAAAGGGGCTCTGTAGTCGTCGGTGTAGGTTATCCAGTGTACATATCCACACGGTTCTCGTCTAGGGCTCCTCGGATGACGGCACCAGGTTAGGCCGCCCAGCCTGGATAAGCACACTAGCTCGGTACGACGAAACGTTGGTAATGCTGGTCACTGTAGAACGGTAGCCGCACGATACACTATACATAATAGACTATTACTTAATAATAGAATAGGTCGAACTCGACGATACAGCGTTAAACTCTGACACTTCAGCTATCAATTCGCACGCGGTCTCAAGGCTCTATTTCGGGGCAAAACGGGCCCACTTCACAGCACGTTGTATCGTGGTGTGAGGCTTCAACTTGTTACTAAGAATATTACTGCTGTATCCACCTGCGACGTATTTATACGTAAGGTGAACAATCTAGTACCAGCCTTATTTCTGTCTCGTATTCCTGCGCAGAACCGGGCATGTCCAGGCATGTCTTAGCGGTGACTTTGAACTAGACATTGGGGGTATGGCCGTGGCGCCTAGGGGATCGCTGTCCAATAGGAGAACGAATATTATGGTCTGGCCTGTACTAGGTAAAGGGATATTCCGTGTATATGTACAAAGAATATACAAGGGATATCAGACAATATACAAATACTATACAATATATCTCAAGTAATAAATATATATATTCGGTTTAATCTGACCCTTTGTAACAAATATCATTCAGAATAATTTGAATTTCCCTAATTTCAGCCTATTCATATTTTCTTTTTCTTTTTTTCTTTTCTTTTAGATGATACTTTATTGTCAGAACAAGTCTAATAAAAGAAATTTTTCTTGCATCAGAGCAGCTCCATTTGCGACATCACAGAAAAAGCATAAATTAAGACAAGACACATAACATAACATTACAATCCCAGAAGACAATATTCAGGGCCCTTCAATTTATATTAAGCTCCATATTTAATTTCAGGATTGACTGGTGTACTTAAGAGTAAACGTATTAAAATTGTGGAACCCGTATCTATGTTGTTGTCCAGCCTTAATAAGTTATTACAGAGGCTGTGTTTCTCAGGGGGTTGGCCTGCAATCTTTTAACAGATGGGCAAATCAAATATAAAAAAAATACAGCCTGTACAACAAAGACAGCAGTGACAAAATATTATCACAAAATTAAACTTCTCACAAAGAGAAAATAGCTGACAACCTGACTCAGAATGAATGTGTTTTAGTCCTGTTCCCATAACTGGCTGACCCCCATGTTTGCTCAGAACAATGTAAATCTGCATTTTGCTATGATTGATTAATTGATTGAAAATTGTATTATCAGATTGCAAAATGGGTACAATACAGTACGGCTCAATACACACAATTGTTAAGTGGATGCAGTCCAGAGAAAGACTTTCGTCTTGTTTACATCAGGGTCCCCCATTTTCAATTCATAATGGCATTTATGACATACACAACATACAGGTATTCAGATATGTATCATAACATTTATGACATACAGATATACAGTATACTGTTACATTTATGACATACAAGATATACAAATGTACTTTTTTTTCCCTTCACAATTTCTTTATTTTCCCTTTTCAACATGAAACAAGACAACACAATACAGTAACAATACTAATAAACAAGACATCACAGGACAATAACAGTAATAATAACAATAATAATAATAATAATAATAATAATAATAATAATAATAATAATAATAATAATAATAATAATAATAATAATAATAATAATAATAATAATAATAATAACGACAATGACAAGACCATCAGTTAAATCAGAGTAATAAAAAATAAAATAGTCATGTATAAATTAAATATATAAATGAATAAGAATATATATATACCTATATATATACCTATATGTACCATAAGGCGAGATTGCCTGAGCACCCATCATCTCCAGTATCGACAACCAAGGTCCCCACCCCGTGAGGACCCCAAATCCGGCGCCCCAGCGAACCAGAGCATCATGCCTCTTTAACACTCCGACTCACCAAGACCTCGAATCAGTGGCCCCCACCAGTCCGAGACCGCGTCTCGTTTTCTTTTCTCATATTTTTATATTCAGAGTTAATGATATTGTTTACACTGTTTATTTTTTTTCTCATACTTATTTTTATATATTTGGTATTATTATCATTATTATTTTTTTCTCAACTTATTTTTATTTGAATAACAGGTGTACAGCAGATACATGTCCCACAGCACACGGCAATTATCTCACTCTCTGGTCCTTTCCCCCACCTGCGGCCAACAAAACTAAATAAAGACAGGACAATAATAAAATTTTAATTATAATAAATAAAAAATAAACAATACTAAATAATAACAACAATGACAACAACAACATCATTGTTATACAACAGACAGGCCTCTTACGCGTCTTTCACTTCTTCCACTAGGGAAACCCACCTCCAAAAAATACACAACCGGGGATAGACACCCCAAGACCCCCGGTCCCCACCCCTCCCCCGACCAAACAGCAAAACCACCAATCGACACGGCCAGCGGCAGCATGCGGATGTATTCATATACCGCCATTAGCCGTATCAATCAACAGCCCCCCTGCTCAATCGAGAAAACAGCGGAGACCAAAGGTCCCGGAACATCCACCCCCGACCACGCTCCTCCAAGGTCAATCTCTCCAATGGAAGAAGCTGGGATATCTGATCTTGAAACATCTCAAAAGTGGGCGAAGAGTCATTTTTCCAAAACAGGAGAATACATTTCTTGGCAAAGTATGTTATAACAATCAGCAATCTATATTTTTTTGGATCCATCTGGATCTCAGGTAATTCATTTAGTAAGTAGGCACATGGAGACAAGTCAAATTCCGTTTCTAATACAGATTTTGTAAATGAATGAATACAATTCCAGAATCGTTTTAGTTTATCACAGTGCCAAAACATGTGTAGAAATGTTCCTTCGTTAGTTTTACATCTAGGACAGTTTATTGAATTATCTCTAGACATTTTATGCATTTTTATTGGAGTTAGATACAATTTATGGATACATTTAAAATTAGCTTCTTTGATTTTGTTACTTGTAAATGGAAAGTGTATTCTATCACAAATATTTAACCATGTATTTTCTTCAGATTTCATGGTTAGGTCTGTCTCCCAGATCCTCAACAAAGGCAAAAAAGATGAGTGACATTCTTTGGAGAAGATGTCATACAATTCACTAATTTTACTTTTAATTGTGGTCGATGACATTAGTATTTCTTCTATTTCATGTAATTCTAGTCTTAGTTTATTTTCTCTTCTCAGTATATATATAATGTTTCGCATTTGTAAATATTTAAAGAAATCAGTATTTGGGATGGCATATTCTGTTCTTAAATCCATAAATGATTTGAACTGCATATTTGTGTGAAACAGGTCTTTGAATTGACTTATCCCCAACTGAGCCCATTTGAGTATATTAGTTGATCTTAGATGTTTATCTAGATCAGGATTGTGATAGATAGGAGAGAATATGGAGGTACAATTGGTGATACCAAGTTTTTTTTAGCAGTCCTTCCAAGCACATAGTGTGTTAAAAACAGTGAAACAATTACCTATGTTTCTTATCTTTTTAAATTGTTTTATAAATATGAGAGAGTCCAATGGTAACGGGTCAACAAATTTAGCTTCTAGCTGAAACCACTGTGAGTCTCGTCTTCCCAACGACCATGACTAGGCCTGCCGCGATAAGCAATAAATCGATTAATTGCTGCGATAATTAAAATGAATGCAATGATTTTGACGGGCGCGATTAATTGCTATTTGCGCGTTTGTTTTAATGAGGCGGAACCAGTGCCGCTCGTCAGTCACTGTCCGTGTTGGGAGGCGGGCCGCTGACGTTACTAGAGTACAGCACGGGAGCTCCGTGGGGCAACGCCACAGCTTAACTACATTTCTCAATAGTGTTGCTCCTTTTAACCAAGTAGCATTATTTGTAGTGTAACGTTAGCTATTTTTAGACCCAAGTAGTTACTCGCTACTGCCCGGAGAAACTGGACTGCTAAATAAAGATGAAAGATAGAGCTTTGATTCTCATTCCATGCTAACAACATTAGCTAAATACCTAACAAACAAAATACAACGTATAGCATAGCTACAAGTACAACACAGAATAACGTTAATACAATTACATGCATCATTGTTTACAATGAACGGGTGGGGCTAGTCAAAGGACTGGACACGGGGACAAGTTAAACATGAATTAATTTATTATAACACTCCGGTAGTTTCGAGTCGTGCTGCAGTGCTTACGCACCACAGCTATTCTATTATATACTGCTTTGACGCTTCCTCCTCATCGTTGATTGCCTGTAGTAGCTGCATCTAATGTTAGTAGCTAACGTTAAAACTACCTAAAGTTAGTTGTTCACCAACAATCTCAACATTTGTTATTAGCTCAAAAACAACCGGACGAGACAAGTTGTCGGCTCATATGTTCTGCTTAGGATAATCACAACAATACTTCCGGTCCGGTCGGTGGGCTTCAAAATAAAAGTCTAAAACCGGAAAAGACGGAGCGGTGGGCTTCAAAATAAAAGTTTTGGGAAATAAATGTATCAAAAAAAATTCTCTAACCGGTCGCAATAATATCGCTTATCGCGATATTTTCGGGGGCAATTAATCGCCCAGCAAAATGTGTTATCGTGGCAGGCCTAACCATGACAGTACATTTCTTAATTGGGCTGACCAAAAATAATGTTGGAGATTGGGGAGACCGAGACCTCCCATGGATTCTGGCTTCATAAGTGTCAATAACTTTATCCTAGGCATTTTGTTGCACCAAATACATTTTGAGATGGGTCTATTCATAGATTTGAAAAATTCTGTAGATAAGTAACATGGTAACATTTGAAAAAGGAAATTTAGTCTTGGAAGGACGTTCATTCTTATTACATTTATTCTTCCCAGCAGAGATAATGGGAGCGTGGACCATTTACACAAATCAGTTTTTATCTTTTCTATAAGAGGACAATAGTTTTCCCTGTACAGGTTCTCTAGTTGCGGTGTAATGTTTATTCCCAAATATTTAAACCCTTCTGGAGACAAATTAAAATGATATGTTTTATACATTGTTTCTGTTGGGGTCGTATGCAGGAGACGAGCATTTGATTTATTAAAGTTTCACTTATATCCAGAGTATTTTCCAAATTGTTCTATTTCGTTATATAAGTGTGATAAGGACTGTTCTGGGTCTTTTATGTATAAAATAATGTCATCTGCGTATAAGGATATTTTATGTTCCTAATTATTCATTTTCAGTCCTTTAATGTTAATATTGTCTCGTACACATGACGCCAACAATTCAATCACCATCGCGAAGAGTGAACTCGACAGTGGGCATCCTTGTCTTGTCCCTCTCGTTAGTGCAAAAAAATCAGAGGGAGCTCCATTGGTAATGACAGCTGCTTTAGGATTTTTATAGATTGCTTTAATCCAAGCGATAAAGTTCGGTCCCATATTAAGCTTGTCAAGTATAGAAAAAAGAAAGTTCCATTCAACCCTATCGAAGGCCTTCTCTGCGTCTAGTGATAGGAGCAGAGAAGGACTCCGACTGGTGTCTAAATGATTTATTACATTCAAAAGTCTCCTTATATTGTCAGCAGAATATCTCCCTTTTATGAAACCTGATTGGTCTGGATTAATCAATTTAGGCAAAATATCTTCTAGTCTTTTTGCTAATAATTTGGTTATAATCTTGTAATCGTGATCTAAAAGACTAATAGGTCTATCTATATGATGAACAATTTAAAGGATCTTTGCCACTTTTGTGCAATACTGTGATATGTGCTAGGTTCATTGATTGAGGGAGTATTCTGTTGTGACAGAAATTATACATCATTGCCATAAAAATGGGATGAAGTTCAGTCCAAAATTCTTTATAAAATTCAGCAGAAAAACCATCTGGTCCTGGGCTTTTATTTATGGGCATTAATTTAATTGTGGCCAGAACCTCTTCTTTTGTAAATGATGAGTTAAGGTATTGCTGGTCTAATTCAGACAATTTTGACAATTTTTTATTTTGTAAGTACTGGTCCAGTTGTTCTTGTGAATGAGAACTTTGAGATTTGTAAAGTGTTTTGTAGAATTCAAAGAAAGCTTGATTAATCTCTTTAGGTTGATATGTTATATTATCATTGAGATTAATTGCTTTAATAGTTCTTTCAGTTTGTTCTTTCTTTAATTGATGGGCCAGTAATTTACTTGGTTTATTGCCAAATTCGTAATGCTTTTGTCTAACGTAATTCATTTTAGTTGTAATTTCATTTGAGATATTAAGGTTTAATTTGGCCCTGGCCACAATTAATTGTCTCCAATTGTCCTCTGTAGACGCTGTCTTATGAAGTGCTTCACATCTTATTACTTCTCTCTCAAGTTCTTGTGCTTGTGCTCTTTTTACTCGCTTTTTAAATGAACCATATGAAATTATTAGTCCTCTTAAAGTGGCGTTTGCAGCCTCCCAGATAATGTTAGGGTCAATGAGGGGGTCATTATTTTCCTTTATGTAGTTTGTAATCCATGTTCACATTTTTTATTAAAATTCTTCATCTTGGAGTAATGAATTATCAAATTTCCATTGTTTGGTGAACAAGTTGTTCCTATTAACCTGAATAGTCAGGCATATTCTGGCATGATCTGATAAAATGATTGGGCTAATTTCACATTCCTTTATCATGTATATATATTTTGAGTAAATAAAGGCATAGTCTATTCTACTATATGAGTTATGTACATTTGAGAAGAAGCTGTAGTCTTTAATGCCTGGATGTAATTCACGCCAGACATCAATTAGGCCACTTTCTGCACATAACCCTTGAAGAACTTTTGAGGATTTGGAGCTATGGTTAGTTTGACTAGATTTATCCAATGCTGTCATTGTCAGGTTAAAATCTCCCGCCATCACTCCAAAACCTTTACAGTTTTCATTGAACAGCAATACCATGTCAGACATAAATGTGGGTTTGTCTGCATTGGGGGCATAAATGTTCAAAAAAGTTATGGATGTTCCCCAAATGCAGCCTGAAACCAAGACAAACCGTCCGTTTGGGTCTGTAATTGTTTTTTCTACTGTAAATGGTATTGTTTTGTTAATCAAAATAGCCGTTCCTCTGCTATGACTTTTATATGATGAGAAATAGACCTGACCTACCCATTCTCTTTTTAACTTTGCGTGTTCAGTGTCTGAGAAATATGTTTCTTGTAAAAAAGCCACATCTACTCTGTTTTTTTTAGAAGGGATACATTTTTTTTCCTTTTGATAGGATTTCCCAAGCCTTTAATGTTCCACGAATTTATTATTATATCTGACGGTGCAATCTTTGAGGATTATCTGTGACTGTATACATTTGCCTCAAAAATATTGCTGTTGCTTTTATTAACACTTTGGTTGCCTTGGGTTAAATTCATGATATACCATAGGTTGCCGGCTCTATTTGTCTATGGAGAAGTACCCCTTCTTTGCATGGCTATAACTTTTTAAATTCTATTGCTACATTGCCATTATTAGGGCCCATTCAAAGTCCTATATGTATTGTTCATTGTGTAGCAACGTTAAACTTTTTCATTCACATATTCATAGTAAAGTATGGTCTAATGTATAAGTATGTTTTCATCTCTTTCTGCAGCTTTCTCCAGAACATGATCTATAGCCCCAAATGCATTATATTGATGAAGCAATACAGTTTTATGGCAATCAGCGCGATATAAAAAATTCCAACTAGACGTACTTCTAGAAGTTACTACACGTCATCTGATGTTGACCTGATGGGCTAGGGGGCGTTTATAATTCCGTGGGCAGCGTTATACCAATCATCTAATGTGGGTCAAATGTTGATAATAGCAGTTAGTATCGAAGACGGTAACGTTACATGCTGAAACTCACCCCAGTCTCCGCGCGCCGTTGGGCGATCATCGTAGAGTAGAAGTCTTATCATTATGGGATGTAAATTTACCCGGTCCATCTCCAGCTTGTATAATGGTATATACGTCCAAATCATGTTGTTTATCGAGTTATTGGCAATCGATCACTGTGTAGCGTGACGAGCCAGAGTCCCGGGACCTATAGCGAGTGGCCGGAAGTACTACGGACGTCTAGCACAACCTCTATGGCACATCCTGTTTAAGCGATTGCGCCGATCGGCCACCAGATGGCGCTCCTGAACCGCCAGAGAGCTCAGTGGGTCCTGCTGGTGGATCTCAGGCCAGCGGAGGGGATGTGATTTCTGGGAAAGAGGAGACTAACTGTACTGTCTGGAAGCGATAAGATTGATGAGGCCCCCCCTACCCCCACCCCACCCCCCCGCCATCCGCCCCTGTCGTTGTAAGTCAACTGGCGCCATATGCCGTGGCAGGCTGCCTCTGATGCGCGTCGGTGGGGGCCCCCTTGACTGCTTCACAACCAAATTCCTTACCCGAGTCTCCAATGCCCCCCCCCCCCCCCTCCACTCCGCCCCCCCTCCAGTTCACCAGGCGCGATCCACATGGTGGAATGCAGCCGACTATCGCGCATACAGTGTCTCAGGCCTCCTGTAATGATGACATGTGTCAACAAATGTACATGTCTGTTGAATTTATGCTGTGCCATTGTTACTGTAAAAATGTAATGATTGTGTTGTTGTTAATATCATTAATGAGACGTTGAGCTGTATGTGTGTGTCACGAATTTCCCCAAGGGGATTAATAAAGGAATATCTTATCTTTATCTTATCTTATATGAATCCGATCGCAGATTTTTGAAATATTGATATAAGGACGCTGTACAGCGTCCTCCGGCAACTTGAGCATGGCCAGCAATGACGTCTAAACACGTTTCATGGCAGTCAAAGTGGTAATAAACATAACCAAAAAACAAAAACATAGAACACAAAACATACATAGAATACACATACATAGAATAAAAAACATACATGAAATACATCAACCCACCCCGGCCATGGTTTTCTGAACCACGACATTTATCCCCTTACTCCTAGTAGGCCATAGAGAGACAATAATGGAAAAAACAAAATAACTGAAAAAGAATTAAATCTTTCTTATATTGGCCCCTGGAGCTCTTGTCTTCAGTGTAATCATTTCCCTTTTATTTATTTGTATTTCTCTTTACACCCCCTCCCCTCTTCACTTCCTCCCATGTTGTTAAATATTAGTTGGTCACCTGATATTACTGAATGGGGAGGGGTGTTTCTTATTAGGCAGACTTTTTTTCTTCTTTTTTTTATTTTTATTATACTGCTGAGAGTTCTCCTCTCCACATACTTTTTAACATTCAGTCATTGTGACCTTCAAATGTTTGAGAGAGAAATATCAGTGCAAAACAAATACATATTAAATTCGTGCCATTCCTTGAACCCCCCCCCTTCCTTTAGTCATGGTATCGTCCGTATGACGTCACACGTTGTTGCAGGAAGTACCGCTGCCAGTAAATACACGTTGAGAAGAAAAAAAGAAAACTACCGATCGCGACTGTATTGGCAAATCAATACCCCTTCTTCTGGGGTTTCAAAACCAAATGATTTGTCCGTATTATGACAGTCATAATGAGGGGGTGCAAACAAACAAAAAACAAACAAACAAAAAAACGTAAATGTCATCTTCTTACCTCCACCATGGGTAACGGTTTACAAGGCAAACCTCAGTCCAGCTCGTCGGCGAATGATTCTGCCTCTTTTGGATCGTCAAACAGGACAATTTTGTTTTTATGGAGGATTCGAAGCCGGTGAGGGTATGCAAATCCTCGAAACATGCCCTTTTCGATGAATATCTTGGTCATCCGGTCGAATTTTCTGCGTCTTCGATGCACCTCTGCGGGCAGGTCCTGGCGAATGGTGAGTTTGGCTTCTCCCTCGGCGATTGTAGACTTATTTGCTGCTTGTAGGATCAGCTCTTTGTCCCCGATTCGTAAAAAGCCGATTAGGACTAGTCTGGGATATTTCCCAGCGTGTGGTTGTGATTGTGGTCGCGCTGGGCGAAACACTTGTTCCAGTTCGAGTGTTTTTTCCAATGAAAGCTTGAGCCAGTTGGGTAGTTTGTGCTGAATGTACTCAGGTAGAGTTTGGTCACCCTCCGATTTCTCTGGAAGCCCCAGCAAAACCAGATTTTTCCTCCTCCCTCTGTTTTCTAATTCATCCGTTTTCATCTCCATTGTTTTTAATATCTTTTCGGCTCGGTGTAACTCTCGCTGGGTTGTTTGCAGGGTGTCTTCTAGTGTAGAAATCCTCTCTTCTGCTTCATCCAGGCGCTGCTTGTGTTCGTTGACTGCTTTGTTTGTTTTAGTCAGTCCTTCTTTAGTCGCAGATACTTGGTTTGTCACCTTTTCCAGACGAGTATCGATACCATCTAATCGGCCCAATATTGCAATGCGTTGAGATTTTAACTCTGACATAATTTTGACCAGAGTGGGGTCGTTGTCGTCTGTTTCAATTGTTTGGCCGTCGACATCTGGTTTGTTTCGCTGGCCTTTTCTTGTTGTTGCCATCTTGCAAATCACCACGTTTTATCAAAAGCCTTTACTTAATTAAAGTCGAAACAAAATGATTGAAATTGTCCTTGAGTGGAGGTAAGAATTGTAAAATTAATCACTGAGACAGTGTAGAGCTCTTAGGTCAGGCAGCCATCTTGTTTCCCAGCCAAATGTACCTATTCATATTTTAATTTGAATGGTATTCTTAGTGGCAAATTCATTGACAGCCCTAGCTGTGACCCATCCTCTTATTATAATTCTAGGTAATATCACGTAAATTCTATAGGGCTGCAGTCTTTCTAGCTCATTGGTCAACTTAACACTTTGGCTGCCATGAAACGTGTTTAGACGTCATTGCCGGCCATGCTCAAGTTGCCGGAGGACGCTGTACAGCGTCCTTATATCAATATTTCAAAAATCTGCGATCGGATTCATATGTCCCCTCCGCTGGCCTGAGATCCACCAGGAGGACCCACTGAGCTCTCTGGCGGTTCAGGAGCGCCATCTGGTGGCCGATCGGCGCAATCGCTTAAACAGGAAGTGGCATAGAGGTTGTGCTGGACGTCCGTATTACTTCCGGGCACTCGCTATAGGTCCCGGCATTCTAGCTCGTCACAATACACAGTGATCGATTGCCAATAACTCGATAAACAACATGATTTGGACGTATATACCATTATACAAGCTGGAGATGGACCGGGTAAATCTACATCCCATAATGATAAGATTTCTACTCTACGATGATCGCCCAACGGCGCGCGGAGACTGGGGTGAGTTTTAGCGTGTAACATTACCGTCTTCGATACTAACTGCTATTATCAACATTTGACCCACATTAGATGATTGGTATAACGCTGCCCACGGAATTATAAACGCCCCCTAGCCCATCCGGTCAACATCAGATGACGTGTAGTAACTTCTAGAAGTACGTCTAGTTGGAATTTTTTATATCGCGCTGATTGCCATAAAACTGTATTGCATCATCAATATAATGCATTTGGGGCTATAGATCACGTTCTGGAGAAAGCTGCAGAAAGAGATGAAAACATACTTATACATTAGACCATACTTTACTATGAATATGTGAATGAAAAAGTTTAACCTTGCTAGACAATGAACAATACATATAGGACTTTGAATGGGCCCTAATAATGGCAATGTAGCAATAGAATTTAAAAAGTTATAGCCATGCAAAGAAGGGGTACTTCTCCATAGACAAATAGAGCCGGCAACCTATGGTATATCATGAATTTAACCCAAGGCAACCAAAGCGTTAATGGTCACTTTTCTTTCTAGCAGTTTTCAATTATTGTTTTTTTGCAAGTTGGTAAGTGGTAAATGGCTGCTTTTTTTATATAGCACTTTTATCCAAAGCGCTTTACAATTTGTTACTCACATTTGACCCATTCACTCACACATTCACTCACACATTCACTCACACATTCACACACCGACGGTGGAGGCAACCATGCAAGGTGCCAACGTGCTCATCGGGAGCAATTAGGGGTTAAGTGTCTTGCTCAAGGACACATCGACACGCTGCCCGGGAGGAGCGGGAATCGAACCGGGAACCTCCGGATTGCCAGACGACTGCTAATAATAATAATAATAATAATGGATTCAATTTGTACCGCGCTCTCCATTCGTGAGAATCTCAGAGTGCTACAGGAGATATAGACAAAAGTTAAATGAATAAAACTATTTAAAATGAGTAAAAACAATTAAAAAGACTAACAACCAGTGAAATGGAAGAACCTAAGAGTAAAATAAAATAAAAATAATAGTAAAATGAATAGAAGTAAAAATAAAAGTAAAAGAAAATTCAGGCAAAAGCCTTGTTAAAAAGAAATGTTTTTAGGCCCCTTTTAAAAACCTTGACGGATTGTGGTGCTCTCAGGTGGATGGGGAGAGCATTCCAAAGTCTGGGTGCGGCAGAGCAGAAGGCGCGATCGCCCATGGAGTGCAGCTTAGTCCTGGGGGCTTTGAGGAGGTAGGCTGTGCCGGAGTGGAGGGAACGTGAGGAGGACTGGGGGGTCCTCCTCACGAGCCACTGTCACCCCCTAGTTGTATGAGTTATGACTACTTTCTGGGAAATTAAAGGTCCCATGCATTATAAATGGCCTTTTCCAGTGTTTAGCATTGTATCCTAGCAATTGGGGATTATATCAATGTGGTCTGTGTCGATAATTATCATATTGACTCATCAGTCTAGTCTCGAGTTCACGAGATCTTCCCTCACTCAACTAAGCTGTTCTGACAGGGTGAGCAGATCGTGGGACTTACCTTCCCACAGAAGAACCCACGACTACACAGGCACGCAACCCACATGCCACTAGGGAACGAACGGGAAGAAAAAAATTACCGTTACAACCCCTAATATCACAGGGTCAAGGTCAAGAACCCAACCCCGTGGCAAGGCCGTAGCAGCGGAGCGCGAAGGAGGACCCAGCCCCAGGAAGGGTCAGGACCCCCCGGAAAAAGGGGGCCTGGTGAGGCCAACGACGCCGCAGCATCGAGACCCCACCAGGCGGTCACTAGTGACACCACCCCCCACCCTCCTCTACTCCTCTAACTCTCCTCTGCACTAACTCTGCTCTACACTAACTCTGCTCTACACTAACTCTCTACACTAACTCTCCTCTGCACTAACTCTGCTCTACACTAACTCTGCTCTACACTAACTCTCTACACTAACTCTCCTCTGCACTAACTCTGCTCTACACTAACTCTGCTCTACACTAACTCTGCTCTACACTAACTCTCCTCTGCACTAACTCTGCTCTACACTAACTCTGCTCTACATTAACTCTCTACACTAACTCTCCTCTACACTAACTCTGCTCTACACTAACTCTCTACACTAACTCTCCTCTACACTAACTCCTCTACACTAACTCTCCTCTACACTAACTCTCTACACTAACTCTCCTCTACACTAACTCTGCTCTACACTAACTCTCTACACTAACTCTCCTCTACACTAACTCTGCTCTACACTAACTCTCCTCTACACTAACTCTCCTCTACACTAACTCTCCTCTACACTAACTCTCTACACTAACTCTCTTCTACACTAACTCTGCTCTACACTAACTCTCTACACTAACTCTCCTCTACACTAACTCTGCTCTACACTAACTCTGCTCTACACTAACCCTCCTCTACACTAACTCTCCTCTGCACTAACTCTCCTCTACACTAACTCTCCTCTACACTAACTCTCCTCTACACTAACTCTCCTCTACACTAACTCTCTACACTAACTCTCCTCTACACTAACTCTGCTCTACACTAACTCTCTACACTAACTCTCCTCTACACTAACTCTGCTCTACACTAACTGTTGTGAAGGATCAGATTAAACCGAATATGTATATTTATTTATATATATATATTTAATTGTATTTAATTGGGCTGACGGTGCGTCAAACTCACCCGTGAGTTGAGTCGGGGGTTTGTAGCGCAGGGCCTCGGGGCTGACTTCTGGGCTGTACTGGACCTCCTGGTCCTGAGTACGTTGCTGCTGGTCGGGGCTGTACTGGGCCTCCTGGGCCAGAGCACGTTGCTGCTGGTCGGCTTGACACTCCTCCTCCTCCTCCTCCTCTTCCTCTGCTAGGACCTGGAGTCTTTTGTTCAGTCTCTCGGCGTGGTCCGGTTCTTCCCGGTTGCTGGGTCTCGTATGGACCGGCCGGGGAGGGGGTTCAGAGGCGTGGACAGGCTCCTCCTGTTGGCGGGGTCCCGGGTCGCTTCGTCGGGTAGGGGAATGTGTCCTAGACCCATGTCTTGATGATCTCTGAGAGCTCCGTGCGGAGTGAGGGGGTGTCGCCATGGCAACCAGTTTGTCCATCAGCTCCGCCTGCAGCCGGTCGCGCTCTGCCTCGCGCCGGGCATGGGCTGCGTCGCGCGCTGCTTCGCGCTGGGCATTGGCGATGTCGCGCTGCGCATTGGCGCTGTCGCGCTGCGCATTGGCGCTGGCCTGGGCAGCGTCGCGCTGTGCGTTGGCGACGTCGCGCTGGGCATTGGCGCTGGCATGGGCAGCGTGGAGCTGTGCATTTGCGACGTCGGCGTGGCTTCTCTCGATGTTCTCTTCTGTCTGGAGGCGTCTGGTCTCCAGCCTTATGCGGTCGTCTTCACTCCTTTGTTGCGCCTGGAAGCGCTCTCGCTCACCTGCGTAATGTTCGCGCTCGCACGTCTGTTGCGCTTGAAGTCGATCGCGTTCGGTGGAGGCTGCCAGGGTGGCGATGAGTGCCTGCGCCAGCATCTTGTCCGCCTCGCTGGGGGAAGACGCCGTTCGGGGCGATCGGCTCCCGGCAGTACTTGTTGGAGATCCGTTCTCCTGTTGCGTACCGAGGAGATCCGTCTCCTGGGTGCGCGTCTCTTTAGGGTTGTCTTCCTCCCGGAGCTGATCGGGGGCTATTTCTTCGGTATTGTCTGGGGGTAAAGTCGTGTCAGTTCCCTCCTGGTCCCCACCGTGAGCTTGGTCAGTTACATTAGCACCCACTAGGGCCTCTGTTGGTGGGGTAGCCTGGTTGTTAGGGTCGGACATAATTTTACTTTCTACTTTTTCCGCGTTTAACTTCCCTTTAAAGCTAGGTATTGGACTGACAGAGTATGCCTCTAGATAGGGAGGTGGCTGCCGTCTGCGCTGCGGGCGATCTAGCTTAGGAGAACCGTTTGTGGAGTGTTCGTCATCGGCCATGTCAATATTAATATTATATTAATATTACGCTAATTATTCTCCGGCTATCGAAGGACCAATTGTAACTGAGGGGTACAATTCCCTGACTGTATTAATCAAGTACTGATATCATTAAATCACTACCGTCCTGTACATTACTGGCCAATACCGTACAAAGGTATTTTAGATGACAACACTTCCACAATGAATGGTTTTCCACACAAAATACTCGTTTACAATATTTATTACATAAAGAATATTAGATTACATTACTTTGTCACTTTAGATGCGCTTATAAGGCAAATAGAATGTGCAGGCAAATCAATAATGAATGTTTAGGAATTAGATCTAGGGATATTCTGGGAAAGGGGGTACTACCGGTTGTAAGCCAGCAGAGGGGGGCAAAGCTCTATGCAAGTCAATGGTTCACGGAGCTGTAGCAAGGCACCTGGAGACGGTGTTTTACTCCCTGAGTCAGCGGGGAAAAGCAGCCTGGTCCCAGGATGCGCGCCGTGCAGGTGAAAGCCGTGGGGTCTCTGGTTCGACAGAGACGGGCTTGAGTGATGTCCCCACGGACACGTAGATCCCACAGCAGTGGGTGTAGACGGTTCTCTGCCTCCAGCAGCTTGGTGAAGAATGAAGAATAATAATCCTTGCCGGAAAGTGGCACTACTGGCGGGGTGTAAATCCTCCGTGGTGCTGCTGGTCCGGTGTAGATCCTCCGGTTGGTCCGTGGTTCACAGTTGAACTTGACGTTACTCTATCCTATCTGCACGCGGCTATAAGTGCTCTATGTAGACGCACAATTACCCACTTCACGTGGTCTTTGACTCGTAATGAAGGTTTACTAATAAATAGCAAACGATACATTGAACAAATGTATTAGGATAACACGAGACTATCTTGGGGCAATGCGAGCCCTGCTCTGCCCACGTTGCGTAGTGGGTGAGACGTTGCTTGGATAACTGGAACTGAACGAGACTGAACGGGACAATGGACTAAGAGGCTAAGAGAGAGTTCTACTTTTTCTTGCGCCATATATATATATGCGCTGTGAACAAATAGTACCATTCGTATTTTGGTAGCCGTATTCATGGGCAGAAGCTGGGCATGTACAGACATATCTCGTCGGTACCTTTGAAGTCAGCTCTAGGGGGTAAGGCAGTGGCGCCAGGGGATCGCTTCCAATAGGAGAACGAATATTATGGTCTGTCCTGTAGACTAAAGGGACATTCAGTGTATATTGTACAAAGAATATACAAGGGATATCAAACGATATACAAATATTATACATGGGATCTCAGGCAATAAATATATATATTCGGTTTAATCTGACCCTTTGTAACACTAACCCTCCTCTACACTAACCCTCCTCTACACTAACCCTCCTCTACACTAACTCTCCTCTACACTAACTCTCCTCTACACTAACTCTCCTCTACACTAACTCTCCTCTACACTAACTCTCCTCTACACTAACTCTCCTCTACACTAACTCTCCTCTACACTAACTCTCCTCTGCACTAACTCTCCTCTACACTAACTCTGCTCTACACTAACTCTCCTCTATACTAACTCCTCTACACTAACTCTCCTCTACACTAACTCTCCTCTACACTAACTCTCCTCTACACTAACTCTCCTCTACACTAACTCTCTACACTAACTCTCCTCTACACTAACTCTCCTCTACACTAATTCTGCTCTACACTAACTCTGCTCTACACTAACTCTCCTCTACACTAACTCTGCTCTACACTAACTCTCCTCTACACTAACTCTCCTCTACACTAACTCTCCTCTACACTAACTCTCCTCTACACTAACTCTCTACACTAACTCTCCTCTACACTAACTCTCCTCTACACTAACTCTCCTCTACACTAACTCTGCTCTACACTAACTCTCCTCTACACTAACTCTCCTCTACACTAACTCTCCTCTACACTAACTCTGCTCTACACTAACTCTCCTCTACACTAACTCTGCTCTACACTAACTCTCCTCTACACTAACTCTGCTCTACACTAACTCTGCTCTACACTAACTCTCCTATGCACTAACTCTCCTCTACACTAACTCTCCTCTGCACTAACTCTCCTCTACACTAACTCTGCTCTACACTAACTCTCCTCTACACTAACTCTCCTCTGCACTAACTCTCCTCTACACTAACTCTGCTCTACACTAACTCTCCTCTACACTAACTCTCTACACTAACTCTCCTCTACACTAACTCTCTACACTAACTCTCCTCTACACTAACTCTCTACACTAACTCTCCTCTACACTAACTCTCCTCTACACTAACTCTCCTATGCACTAACTCTCCTCTACACTAACTCTCCTCTGCACTAACTCTCCTCTACACTAACTCTGCTCTACACTAACTCTCCTCTACACTAACTCTCCTCTGCACTAACTCTCCTCTACACTAACTCTCCTCTACACTAACTCTCCTCTGCACTAACTCTCCTCTACACTAACTCTGCTCTACACTAACTCTCCTCTACACTAACTCTCTACACTAACTCTCCTCTACACTAACTCTGCTCTACACTAACTCTCTACACACTCTCCTCTACACTAACTCTGCTCTACACTAACTCTCCTCTACACTAACTCTCTACACTAACTCTCCTCTACACTAACTCTGCTCTACACTAACTCTCTACACTAACTCTCCTCTACACTAACTCTGCTCTACACTAACTCTCTTCTACACTAACTCTGCTCTACACTAACTCTCCTCTACACTAACTCCTCTACACTAACTCTCCTCTGCACTAACTCTGCTCTACACTAACTCTGCTCTACACTAACTCTCCTCTACACTAACTCTCCTCTACACTAACTCTCCTCTACACTAACTCTGCTCTACACTAACTCTGCTCTACACTAACTCTGCTCTACACTAACTCTCCTCTACACTAACTCTGCTCTACACTAACTCTCCTCTACACTAACTCTCCTCTACACTAACTCTCCTCTACACTAACTCTGCTCTACACTAACTCTCCTCTGCACTAACTCTGCTCTACACTAACTCTGCTCTACACTAACTCTCCTCTACACTAACTCTCCTCTACACTAACTCTCCTCTACACTAACTCTCCTCTACACTAACTCTCCTCTACACTAACTCTCCTCTACACTAACTCTCCTCTACACTAACTCTCCTCTACACTAACTCTGCTCTACACTAACTCTTCTCTACACTAACTCTGCTCAGCACCCTGCGCTGCAAAGTGCAACCCAGTGGCACAGGAGAGATTATGAGGCGGTGTTATTGCTTTTAGTCTGTCTTATTGAGTCTGTCTAATTGTAGTACCGGTATGTCTTAATAGTTTCACTATCAAATATGAATATTGTCTATTTTTATAAAATTTGTATCCCTGGTTACTTGGAAACTGCATTTAGATAAGCGTGTCCGTGTTTCATCGGTTCATGAAAGTTTGATGGTCAGGTTCCCTTCAACAAAAAACGGCTTTGCAGGGAAATATCCCATTCTTTTTACTTTCACATTGACAGAAGATCAGATGCAAAAATTAATCACCTGATGAATATTTCATCAAATGTCCCCTTTTTCATCTCCCCAGGATGGGTGAGAAAATATAAATTTGTCGCCAAATTATGCATGAGCCTCGCCACGGTGCGGTGCCGGGGGTCAGGGGTTGTGTGTGTGTTTAACACACTCCTGGCAACCCCTAGCTGACCGCCTGCAGCCATGAAGAAGATACCGGGACACACACTTCAAGAGCAACAATAGCTCTCCCTGCTGTCAGAGCAAACAGTGTGTGTGTGTGTGTGTGCGTGTGCGTGTGTGTGCGGGTGTGGGTGTGTGTGTGGGGGGGGGGGGGGATTTGATCCAATCCAATGTAACACTTTCCTTCCTCTCCACCCTCACACACACACATGTTAGCCGGGCTGGCAGCTTCAGATTTTAAGGCCTTGTTATGGGATATTGGACGTGTTGTTGAGGTGGGGGTTGACGCTGAGATGGTGTAAACAGGAAGGTGGGGGTGTGTGGTGGGGAAGGAGGGGGTAGGGGGGGGGTACCGGTTCTCCCTGTAGGTCTGCGTGGAGACATGTTCATCCAGAACTCGGGGGCTGCTCAGGGGCCCCTCTGTGTCCACACACACACACAGTCTGAGTGGCAGGGGCCAGTCAGCG
>NC_140167.1:55109048-55155498 GCF_963971535.1 Notolepis coatsorum
TCTGCCTATCCCCCCCCTCTCTCTCTCTCGCTCTCTCTCTCTCCATCTCGCTCTGTCTGCCTCTCTCTCTCTCTCTCTCCATCTTCCTCTCTCAAGATAGTGTCTGAATGTTGACCGTCAATGTTTAAAAACGTTGTTTTTTAGTTAACAGAATAGGAGAAAGAAGTGCTTTCAATCGGCGGACGACATCCTCCCAGATACTAATAATCTATAAGAGATACCTGTGACCCTGGTGCAGCAACGCACAGCCTTTTGAGCTGATGAATAAAGACAAAGGCATTTCAGCTCATTAGAATGATGAGGAACAATAGAGGATGTTATCGACGCGCCATGTTCCCTCACGCAGGCTCTAATGAGCAGCGCTGTGACGTCTCTGTCGTGACCGTGCGGGTGGAGCCCTGAGTGCCGTGGAGACGTTACAGTCAAACCCTGCTTCCTGCAATCTTGTAATTCAACTGGCTTTTAGTTTTGTTTATTCGTTTTTGAAGTCGAGTGTTTTAATAACTCGATATCTCAAGTTGGACACCTGTAACCTTTTTTTTATTAATTTTTTATGAAGCCAGTTTGTTTTCCTCTTCCTCGAGACGTCGGGGAAATGTAGTGAAGTGCGGCAAGTTAGTGCTTTGTAGCAAAACAAACATTCCCTTCCGTTGGTGCGTGTTAAAACACCTCCTTTATAGTGAGATAATCCCTCTTTTAAACACTGCACGCACACGCACGCACGCACACGCACGCACGCACACACACACACACACACACACACACACACACACAGTGCGAGGCCCTCTGGGGCCGCAAAGCCAGTCTGTCCACTAAAGTCCAAACATTCTTTGTCTCTCTTTTCCTCTCCCTTGCTCCTTCTCTCTTTCTCTTTCCTCTCCCTCACTTCTTCTCTCTTTCTCTTTCCTCTCCCTCGCTCCTTCTCTCTTTCTCTTTCCTCTCCCTCACTTCTTCTCCTCCTCCTCCTCCTCCTCCTCCTCCTCCTCCTCCTCCTCCTCCTCCTCGCGTGTCCGCGCCTCTGTGGTGTTGGTCGTCGTCACACTTTCATCCGGAAACCTTGTGAAGCCTGACGTTGGGTTGTTGCAGGTGCCCTGGCGGACGTGTTCTCCTGCTGTGAGGAGAGGAGACATGGAGGAGGAGAGGAGACATGGAGGAGGAGGAGGAGGAGGAGGGCAGGCAGGCGAGCGGAGGAGTCTACAGCTGAACCTGGAGCCTTGTGGTATATTGATCAGCGAGCTGAGGTGTTAGGAGACAAGTCGCTGAAGGAGGGGGGTGGTGTTGAAGGTGGGAGGGGGTGGAAGTCAAACACACCCCCCTCCTCTGATTACCGGCCTGGTGCCACATTAGACGTTCGGGGGCTCAGAAGCAAAATGGATTTCTTTAAAAAGCTGCTTAATACATAAATCATGACCTCTGGGGTCATAGCGAGGGTTTAGGCGATGGGATCGATAGCGAGGCTAATGTGTGCTTGTTGTGAGCCTGTTTGAGGAGCAAAGAGGCCTCTAAATGGTGTTATGAAGCATGATATTAGAGCCCCGCCAGAATAACTGTGGATAGCGCTTTGCAGAAATCATCAGATTCTTAGCGCAAGTTTAGACTACACTTGTAGGCAATATCCCTGTATGTTTCTTTGTAGTCTGCGTGCTAGTGCAGATTCCTTCAACAGCTGTCTTTCTGTGTGTGTGTGTGTCTGTGTGTGTGTGTGTGTGTCTCCTCGTGGTGTGATAGCCATTGTTATCTTTTCCTTTGGTCTGAGACGGCTTGTATTTATGTCAGTCGGGCACGGTGGCAGTGGGGTTGGAGATTGCGGGCTTGTTTTGCACATGAGGAAGGACAGCATTAGCGGCAAGATAATGGTGCTCTGTATTGTTCTCTGCTCCGCGTGGAAGTGGCGGGACAGGATCTATTCGACGGAGTCGTCCCCCCTCCCTGACTGACGCTAACAGTCCCCGCAAACATTAGATAAAGAGCCTAGCCTCAAGCCTTTGTAATTTGTTTGTATTTTTCTGCTTAATGTACTTTGCTCAATCTTGTTTAGCGATGATGGAGGCAGATAGCCTTATCTCTCCTTGCCAAGGGCATGATCCACTAACACTGCTTGGTTGAACATTGTTCCAATGAAGTGTGTGTGTGTGTGTGTGTGTGTGTGTGTGTGTGTGTGTGTGTGTGTGTGTGTGTGTGTGTGTGTGTGTGTGTGTGTGTGTGTGTGTGTGTGTGTGTGTGTGTGTGTGTGTGTGTGTGTGTGTGTGTGTGTGTGTGTGTGTGTGTGTGTGTGTGTGTGTGTGTGTGTGTGTGTGTGTGTGTGTGTGTGTGTGTGTGTGTGTGTGTGTGTGTGCGTGTGTTTCCCTCCCCGCCTCTTTCTCAATCTAGATGAATTGTAGTAGATATTGCTCGGACATATTTGCATCTGATTGGTTTGAGCTACAGGCTTGTATTTTCTTTTCAGGCAGACTGTTTAAAAGTGGATGCAACGTTCACTGTTAACACATTCCCTGCCACGCAATTTGAGCATCTTATACCATTCTCTGCCAGCACTGTAAGTCTATGGAGCTGTTCACCTTCTTTGCAGGGCTATAACTTTTTAAATTGTATTGCTAAATTGACATTACTATGGCCCATTCAACATCGATTATCTATCGTTCAGGATGTAGGAACGTTTTACTTTTTCATGCATACATTCATACGAAAATACTGTCTAGAATATAAATATGTTTTTATCGTTTTCTGCAGTAATTCCTAGAACGTGAGATATAGGCATAAACGCATATATGGATTATCAAATGCCGTTTGTTGCCGATCCACGCTATATACAAAATTTCAACTGTACTAAACGTTATGACTGATCATGCGCGGATGAACAGAGGGGGGGGGGGGGGGTCGTTTATAATTCCGTGATCGTCGTTAAATGCTTTATGTAGTATGGGTGATATATACAGGCATTAAAGCGTTCCGTCTTGAGACGGATTTCCATCTATTTGATTATATGTATATAGGCCTGCCGCGATAAGCAATAAATCGATTAATTGCTGCGATAATTAAAATGAATGCAATGATTTTGACGGGTGCGATTAATTGCTATTTGCGCGTTTGTTTTAATGAGGCGGAACCAGTGCCCCTCAGTCACTGTCCGTGTTGGGAGGCGGGCCGCTGACGTTACTAGAGTACAGCACGGGAGCTCCGTGGGGCAATGCCACATAGACATTTCTCAATAGTGTTGCTCCTTTTAACCAAGTAGCATTATTTGTAGTGTAACGTTAGCTATTTTTAGACCCAAGTAGTTACTCGCTACTGCCCGGAGAAACTGGACTGCTAAATAAAGATTAAAGATCTAGCGTTCGTTGATGCTCATTCAATGCTAACAACATTAGCTACAAATACAACGTATAGCATAGCTACAAGTACAACACAGAATAACGTTAATACAATTACATGCATCATTGTTTACAATTAACGGGTGGGGCTAGTCAAAGGACTGGACACGGGGACAAGTTAAACATGAATTAATTTATTATAACACTCCGGTAGTTTCGAGTCGTGCTGCAGTGCTTACGCACCACAGCTATTATATTTAGGGATGTCCCGATCGCCTTTTTTTGCTTCCGATCCCGATCATATGATTTTAAATATCTATCGATCCGATCGTTTCCGATCCGATCTTTCACATTAGTAATCAATTTTGACGCATTTTTGTCAGAAACTGGCAGAGTGAGACAAGCCCATCTGTTGCCTATAATAGGGCGCGAGAGCGGAGGCTTTTGTTATTACATTCACCCTGAGAAATGTGCTTCTGCTTCATATGAGAAATATTAAAAGTTTCAATATATGTTTGCACATTAGTATACATTCAGTGTTCGACTTACGTAATGGTCCATTCTGGTCTGAAACGCCGATGATAATCCTCAGTCACGTAACGTTATCCTCCAGTTGAAAAGTTAGTCTGAAAACTTCGCCTCCAGCCTGCTGCTTCATGAGTTTTTCCTCCACGCGGAATCTCCTCCTTGCAAACATTGCAACTGGCTTGACTCTCTATTTTAAAATGCTTAGTTCCAAACCTCTGACATTAAGTCTAGCTGCTCAAGTCAGTGGATATTAACCGTGTTTCGGGAGCGACGTGTTGTTGTTGTGATGTGGTCGCGACTCGCGTGTAGCGTGTAGCGTCTAAATTAAAGGGAATGTTTGTTGCAACGGTGAAAATTAAAGGGGAATGTGTTTGTTGTGGATAATTATTCTGCTCTGTGTGACAATAAATACATTAATGATGATATATTATATGTAATTTAAAACCAAAACTAAGGCCTCCGTATGAGTTTAAGACGTGGACATGGTCATGTTTGTTGAATAAAAATTTTCTTTTTTTGACTGCCGATTTTTATTATTATTTTTCCCGATCCCCGATACTCTGAAAAGCACGTGATTGACGCCGATTCCGATCACGTGATCGGATCGGGACATCCCTAATTATATTATATACTGCTTTGACGCTTCCTCCTCATCGTTGATTGCCTGTAGTAGCTGCATCTAACGTTAGTAGCTAACGTTAAAACTAACCTAAAGTTAGTTGTTCACCAACAATTTGTTTTATCATTAGCTCAAAAACATCATATCATTAGCCCAAGTTGTCGGCTCATAGTTTCTGCTTAGGATAACCACAACAATACTTCCGGTCCGGTCGGTGGGCTTCAAAATAAAAGTCTAAACACCGGAAAAGACGGAGCGGTGGGCTTCAAAATAAAAGTTTTGGGAAATAAATTTCAAAAAAAAAATTCTCTAACCGGTCGCAATAATATCGCTTATCGCGATATTTTCGGGGGCAATTAATCGCCCAGCAAAATGTGTTATCGTGGCAGGCCTATATGTATATAATATTTTAATTGATATTAAATATAAATATAAAGTTTGCCAATAGGGATGTTTCAGTAGTATTGGCACTGGTAGTAGTCGTAATAGTAATCCAGTCTATTTTTTTTCTTCTAAAAAATAAACTAGTTCAACACAGGCAACCACTTTTGCTTAATAATTAAGCAAAATTGGTTGCCTGTGTTGAACTAGTTTATTTTTTAGAAGAAAAAAAAATTGCTCAAATGTATGCTCTAGTCAAGTGTCTAGTCGATTTTGTGTTTTGAGCACAAAGATCATCATAGATCTAGCCTCTTAATTTTGCTCTCAAAGTGCACCAGATTGATGCATTTAACTTTAAAACGTACTATATCTATAACTATATCAAAAGAAATAAAGATTCAACATGGAACCTAAGGACAAGAAAAAGAGTGGAAAGAAACTCGGAATAGACAGTACAACGGCGCAAGTCATGACACGCTCTCATGATACAGCAGCCGCCAGTACAACAGTACCGTTGTTGACTAGCCCCATCGGGGAGACAGTAGCGGATAACATACCGGGACCGACGACGACTAGCCCCGAGAGGGTGACAGCAGACGACGATATAACGGTAACGACGGGGACAAACACTGTGAGAGAGAAAGCAGTGGAATTTGAGAAGAAAATTTCCGTTAAATCCACCGTGTCCCCCAATGCTCCTACAACCTCAACTGATACAAGCAGGGAAGTTACACATCCCGATTTCAAGTCTCTGACTAGCCTGATAAAGGATCAGATACAAGCAGGGAAGGATCAGATGGACGCTTTCAAATTACACATCGACGAATTCAAAGTACACATCGATGCTAAATTCGAAGAGGTTATAAAAGCGGCCGCGGAACAGGCCGGGCGAATCACTGCAGTGGAGAACACGGTGCTAGGAATTACATTGAAAGTACAAGAGAACGAGAAGACTGTTAACGATGGATTCACAGAGGTAGCGGAGGAGATAAAACAGGTGGAAAAAGCGATTCGGAAGAAAATACAAGACATCGAAAAGGAAGCAATGGAGAGGCGGCTCGAGATCGAACGCTACTACCGTAGAAATAATATTCGTATTGTGGCAATTGGATGAATCAGTCAATTGCACAGACGACTTATTTCCAACTGTGTTAGCAGGAATTCTAGGTACACATATCCTACCCACAGCGCCGTTAGTGGACCAATGTTACAGAGTCGGTACACAAGACCAAAAAGGCAACGGGCCGAGGGTTATCATTGCTACTCTGCGCAAGACAGAAATAAGAGATGCGATCATCAGAGGGGCACGCAATCAATGGGGGAAACTGAAATATGGTGACAAACCAGTGTTTTTCTATGAGGATCTATGCAAGGAGGCCATTGCTCTACGTGTCCCCTACAAAGATGTGCTGCAGAGATTATACAAGAGAAATCTTAAACCAAGCCTTCGGTACCCGGCCCTCCTATCCATCTTGGGGGAAGATGGTAATAGGCTCGGATTACACTCGCCTAAAGACGCAGATGAATACATGAAGAAACATGAAACTGGTTCCCCGGGGCCGGTCGCAACATAGGCTCGAATCAGGAGATAAGCCTAATCATCTCTCTCTTTTTCTCAATTTTTTTACTCTTTGTATTTTATTATTTTTATTAGAATGACTTTACCACGGCTCAACAAAAGCAACAGCTGATATGCATGTTGGCAACACTGAGACACAAAGTGTTTAATACGGATCGATAGGCATTATATTTATAGACTTCTGGTCTCTGAGGAGGTAATAATCCAATATTGACATTGGGAACACTCTGGAATATTCTGGACTCTTCTCCCGACTACTCGGGGCACAGGGGAATATGTTGGAAAACACTAGTAGGTCATAACTCCTGGGTAGGAAGATCATTCTGGAACATAACATAGACAGGGTAAATTTTCAGAAAATCATAACCCTGAAGGCATTTTGTGTTTATTTTTGGTACACAACATTTCTAGGGGTATTAAGGGGTGCTGAATCCAAATCTGCTGTATACCAAGCAAACAAATTTCAAATAAGGCCTCAAAATTGAGAAATCCAACATGGCCGCCAGCGCCAGGCTGAAGTCTATTTAAGTGCATATATTTTTGACTAAACAAGGTAGAAACATGAATGAAATGTGTTTTTATATGTTTGCATACATGAGGAATTTAAAATCATATCCTGATTTTAGATCAGTTGTGAAAATGTTGCTTGAAACTCATATTTATAGCAGAAACGGTGGTCGTTATGTAAGGGATAATGTATAGCTACGAGGTCATTGTCGCAAAATAATTGACGACACAGAGTTTAAAATACCGAGCCGCCTCGGCGAGGTGTTTTAAACGTCAGTGAAGGTCAATTATTTTGCGACAATGATCGAGTATAGCTATACATTATCCCGCTTATTACATGGCTAACTTACTAACAATAAACCTAATTCATTTTACATCGACTCGCAACAGTAACACTGGTTCTGGCTCCGCTGAGTGCTCGTCGCTCCGCCCCCCAGCAGCTTCCCCGGCAGCCGGCAGTTTGCACTGATGTCAGTGGGCTTGATTGCGAACAGCTGCGCACAGCGGTCATTATTGTGGGCTTGATTGCGAACAGCTGCGCACAGCTGTCATTATTGTCCCACAGCGATCATTATTGTCTGATAACTGACCTCTGACGCGCGCTATTGACCAATCACAAGCAAGCATTTCGGCGAATGTGAAAACGCCATGTAATAATGATGCATAACTCATCAACCAAATAAGAAAGAAGAGCAGGATGATCCCAGGCCATGGATTTATTCATCAAACTCTTTTCTCTTGATTTCTTTTAATCAACATGCCATTTATGCAAATTAGATAGTCCTTAATATGCGTACAGTAGCTTAGGTACAGTAATTTATTGTCAGTCATCAATCGTATTCAGGCAGGTGTCGCAGGTGTCTTGCAGTTGCATGATTCATCCAATGCCACTTTTCCTGAATAGAATAGAATAGATTATAATTATAATAAAATAAAAAGATTATTTTACCATATCAATATAAGTGAATGTTCAAGTTTTTTTTATTAGTTGTCATACAGAATACAGAATACTTTGCATGAAATGTTTCTTTCTGTGTTGCTCCTGAGAGTGTGCTAGATAATAACAAGATAGTATAAAATAAGTATAATAAGTATAAAATAGAAAGTCAAGAAGTCAAGTACGTAAACAAGTGTAAACAACACAATTGTTCAGTGTATCTATATATACAGTACAGCTGGTACAAAAATGGTGAGGTATAGCTTAGATTGTAGTGGTGAGGTGCAATAAGGAATGAGAATGATGTGCAATTTCCTTACCAATAATATAAATATAAATATGAAGTGTAAAGTGTGTCTAAAGTGGTAAAGTGGGTGATACAGTGTGTTGTTTATTTAAGTGAGTGTATGTGCACTGGGGGTGTGTTGATGGTTTGCTTATTGTTCATTCATTGAGCATCCTGATGGCCTGGGGATAGAAGCTCCTTCTGAGTCTCTCTGTGCTTGCCATGAGACTCCGGTATCGCTTGCCTGACCGCAGCAGTTCAAAGAGGCAGTTGTTTGAGTGGCTGGAGACTTTGATTATTCTCTTAGCCTTGCCCATGCACCGCTTGTTGTAAATGTCTTGGAGAGTGGGAAGCCCACCTTCAATTGTGCGTTCGGCTGAACGGGCCACTCTCTGTAGTCTGCTGCGGTCTTGTGCAGTGCTATTCCCAAACCAGGAGGTGATATTGCCAGTCAGGATGCTCTCTATTGTGCATGAGTAGAAGTTCTTGAGGATCTTCTGACTCACGTTGAACTTCCTTAAGCGCCTAAGGAACTAGAGGCGTTGTTGTGCCTTCTTGATAACACTGTCAATGTGTGTGGTCCATGTCAAGTCCTCGGATATGTGGACTCCGAGGTACTTAAAACTGTTCACTCTCTCAACCGGTGCCACGTCGATGCTGAGGGGGCTGTAGTCCTTGACCCCGACCTCCTAAAGTCCACAATCATCTCCTTTGTTTTGCTGACGTTCAGGGAGAGGCTGTTCTCTTGACACCATCCCGCTAGAACCTTAACCTCTTCCAGGTAGGCCCTCTCGTCGTTTGCAGAGATCAGGCCCACCACTACTGTGTCGTCAGCCAATTTGATGATTGTGTTGTTGTTCCGCTGTGCCACACAGTCATGTGTGTACAGGGAGTAGAGGAGGGGACTCAGGACACAGCCCTGGGGGGCCCCTATGTTGAGAGTGATGGATGAGGAGGTGCAGTTGCCTGCTCTCACCACCTGGGGTCTGCCCGTCAGGAAGTCCAAGACCCACTGGCAGAGGTCATAGTTCAAGCCCAGGTCCCTGAGCTTGGGTATGAGTTTGGAGGGGACTATGGTATTGAATGCTGAGCTGTAGTCGATGAATAGCATTCTCACATAGTTCCCCTGCCTCTTGTCCAGGTGTGATGCTGCTGTGTGCAGCAAATGGGCTATGGCGTCCTACGTGGACCTGTTGGGGCGGTATGCAAATAGCAGGGAGTCCAGGTTGATGGGGAGGGAGGAACAGATGTAGCCCTTCACTAGCTTCTCAAAGCACTTCATGGCTATGGAGGTGAGAGCTACAGGGTGGTAGTCGTTGAGGCAAGCAGGCTTGGATTTTTTGGGTACAGGGATAATGGTGGACTTCTTCAGACAGGTGGGGATGACAGCCTGTTCTAAGGACAGGTTAAATATGTCAGTGAATACCGGGGCCAGTTGGTCGGCACAGACTTTTAGGACGCGGCCGAGGATACCGTCCGGTCCTGCTGCCTTCCTGATATTCACTTTCTTAAACATCCTCCTCACCTCATGTTCTGTTATCCTGAACACTGAGTCTCCATCAGCAGTGCCCCCCCCCCTCCATTGCAGTGGTTTGTAGGCTGGTGCTGTTATTCCCAGCCTCAAACCTCGCATAGAAGGTATTGAGATCATTTGCCAGTTGGATGTCACTGTTTAGTTTGAGGGAGGTGCCTTTGTAATCTGTTATCGTTCTGAGGCCCTGCCACATAGCTAGCTGTCCTTCCTTGTGTATACACCCCATTTCATCAACAGGAGGAAGATCAGGGTGTGGCAGGTGAGCTTGGTTCCAGATGCTTGCTTGATAGTGTGAGCGCATGATGTGGAACTTCACTGCATCTGAGGTTGGTGGCAGAGTCTCTTGTGGACGGCCTTTGCAGAATAACTTGACTCTTATAACTTGACGTATCCACCTCAGGCACACCATAGATCTTGCAGATGAATCTCTCTGTTGATGTCACAAGATCTTCTGTGAAAGGGCCCTTCCCAAGGCCAGCAAGATCAGTGTGATGGTGCTCGAACACCTGCCAGGCTGTTTTCTTTCCGTGAGCACTGAACTAGGACACACTGTCACATCCGGTGAGGGCATGGAAGGCAAGGATTGTGTCCAGTTGATCATCAGATAGTAGCTTTCTAATGTCATGTACTGGAAAATATTTTGGATCCTTCGATGTCCCCGCTTTCATGTAGAGATGCGTACATCGGATTCTGTCATAGTGAGCCAAGAGTAGAAGCAGCACATCTGTGTCACGCGCTGACACGACGATTGTTTCCACTGGAGCCTGGATGAGAAAATCAGATGTGTATCAGCTTCCTCATGGTCAGCACTCAGAGAGGAGACTTCAAGATCTGGATCTGTTGACTTGACAGTTGTCGCTTCAGCAAACCTCTCTGATACTACAACTACAGGTTCATCATACGGGCTGTGTTCTATCAGGTGGTTTGAGAGTAGTTGAGCGATATCTGATTTGTTGTCTTCAAGGGCCATGAAGCTCGACCAATCGGCAGGAAGTGGAACAGACTTGTTTTTGATTTCACGACGTACTGGTCTGTGGCGCTGTTTGCGTTTCACCCTTGTGCCTGTTTTGATGGATTGGTCATGGTATCTGTCAAAGACGACATCTACTCTCTGGTATTTTGCTCCCATCTTCAACACGGTGTCAGTAGAGCTGCCGCGGTATCGGTATTACCGCGGTATCGCTGTTACATCATGCCCACCGCAGCGTTGGGCTGAATACCGGCATCACCGCTGTTTTTTATTATATTATTATTATTATTACGCTCTCGTTGGGCTTGCGGCTCTGCAGATATACCCTACTTCTCTGTCGAGATTCCAAGCGACCCTATTGGGTACCAGAAAAGTCACATGAAACACTGCAGACCACAGATTGGTCAGAAGAGATACGCGAAGTGCTTTTACTTCCTGAATCTCAGCCATGAGCCATTGATCAGAGCTCAGTCACAACACGGCTAATAGTACGTTAGCTCCCACCGGAGACCGGAGTGGATTGCCGTCGCTCCTCAGGGAACGAGGCATAATGATTTTACTGCAACGAAATGTTATAATAAAAGCCCTTCGTTCTATACACTTGTCTGATTGAAAACTTTATTAACAGACCGCAGAATGGGTACAACTCGGCACGCTCTTGAGCAAAGAAAGGAACTTAGATATTAATTTAGTAACGCTTGCCTTGCTATGGTCCGGTAAATACGAACGTGTAACTATACTAACGTTAATGCCACAAATCGAATGCCTTTGTAATCATAAGTAGTAACGTTATAATAATAATAAGAAGAAAGGGTCGGGGGGGTAACCGGCGGGCGCGCCGCTACCACTCCTGCCCGCGACACCTAGTGAACGGCGCACGACCAGAGGAGAGACTTCGAATCCGTGTTTCACTTTTAATAACGAATGCGTGCTTGCCGAATCCCAAACAATATTCATGCTGCAAAGTCATCCTCTAAAGATAGACATTTAGACTAGAGGCAGGCTATATGCTATAAAGAGTAGACTACTACTAAAAAAAAAATGCATTCAAACTTTTTTTTTTTTTTTTTGTGTGCGTGCGGTAAAAACCGCGGCGGTAGGAAATATTTTGCAAATTTGTGCGGTAAGGAAATAATCAATACCGCGGCAGCTCTAGGTGTCAGTGAACTTGTTGGCATTGTCACCAAATGTTGTAGTGTCAGGTGGCTTTCCCAGTGCCATTACCAGAGCTTGGCCATCAATGACCAGGCAGCTGGGTCCCTGAAGAGTAAGATCTGCAGGGGTTTTAACTTGTTTCGTCAGTATATTTGCTAACACAGACTTGTTGGTGGAATGTAGACTCCCGTTAGTTGTGGCCAGAGATGGCGGGATGGGCATGAGCTCATGCTGGAGGATATTGTCAAGGTCTACCTTACGACCTGCTCTGTAAGCTGTGATGAGCCTTTGTAGAATCTGCCTGTCCACTTTGATGGTGTTTTGCTTGTTCTTGGAAAGTTGCACAACTTCATACAAAGAGGCAAATGTCTTGGCTTTGTTCTTTCGAATGGGTGATTTAAGGTTCAGGTGCTGGTCACTATTTGGAGGTTCACACAAACGTTTGTCCACAAACATGTTCAGTTGTGCCTGTCCAAGGTGTTCTGCGCCAAGTATGGATTCTTGAATCTCGGGTGTGACTACGTCCTTGTTGATGTATGTAAGAAAATGTACAAAAGCACATTTAATTCAGGGTTGTACCTTGTGTAGTCACACTTAACTCATTAAGCCCCACCATTTATTTATAGAAAATTCGCCTAAAACAGCATGCTTACTAGGGCTGCAACTAATGACTAATTTGGTAGTCGACTAATCTGCCGATTATTTTTTCGATTAGTCGACTAATCGAAAACCAATGTAAACAACAACAAAAAAGAAAAAAATGATTTTTTTTTTTTTTTTTTTTTTAATTACCTATCTTTGTGAAAGTGGCTTCTCAGCTCTGGTCCAGCTGAAGACAGAGCAGAGGAACAGATTGGACATTGAGCATGACCTCAGAGTTGCTTGTCTACCATCACCCCAGACTTTGAGACTCTTGTCAGGACCAAACAACAACATCATAACATGATGATCCCATAGCAAATTAAAATAATGACTCATGACACATTTTAATTTGGATCTTTAAGCCACTTTAAATTAAAATGTATTTGAAGAACAATACAGCAATCACTCATAACAAGATAAATAAATTAAATAATACAAATTAAAGTGGAAGTGTACTTTAAATAACTTTTGTTTGCTGTGTGTGAGAGGAGTCCGTGTGTGTGTATGTGTGTGTGTCTTACTCTGATCGCTGTGTGAGTGAGAGGAGTGTGTGTACTGTGTAATTTGTGTGTGTGTCTTACTCTGATTGCTGTGTGAGTGAGAGGTGTGTACTGTGTAATTTGTGTATGTATGTGTGTCTTACTCTGATCGCTGTGTGTGAGTGAGAGGAGTGTGAATGTGTGTGTGTCTTACTCTGATCGCTGTGTGTGAGAGAGAGGAGTGTGAATGTGTGTCTTACTCTGATCGCTGTGTGTGAGTGAGAGGAGTGTGTATGTGTGTGTGTCTTACTCTGATCGCTGTGTGTGAGTGAGAGGAGTGTGTATGTGTGTGTCTTACTCTGATCGCTGTGTGTGAGTGAGAGGAGTGCGTGTGTAATGTATTGTGTGTCTAGTCTGATCATCATCTCCTGCAGGGGAACAATGTCATTTGCTATGGGATCATCATGTTATGATGTTGTCTGGAACCCTGAGAAGCCACTCTCACAAAGATAGGTAGTGCACAAAAAAAAAAAAAAAAATTAAATAACGTTTTTTTTTTTTTTTTTTTTATGACTAATCGACGCAACAATTTCTCGTCGACGATTTTTTATAATCGTCGATTATGTCGACTAATCGTTGCAGCCCTAATGCTTACATTAAAATGCTTATATATCCAGATTTATAAGAGCTACTTGCATAAACTTGGTACGTGAAGAAAGCTAAGACTTGGGGGATTCTAATGTTTGTGTCCAACACTGTACAGTTATTACCAAATTGCTGTAGTATTCCTGCAAACACTGAAGAAATGTCATTTTTTGTATCCTCGCCTATACAAAGATTACAGTTAGACAGTCAAAAACACCCTGTTACTCATGGTTGCACCCCAGCTATATTCCTACTTTCTTCCTCCATAGGTGCAGATGTTCTGTGCAAAGTTTCATGTCAGTAGAATAAAAACTGTGGGTTTAGCACCTGTTTTTGTGGAGAGAGGGCCTGGTGCTGGCGGCCATGTTGGATTTCTCAATTTTGAGGCCTTATTTGACATTTTTGAGCTTGGTATACAGCAGATTTGGATTCAGCACCCCTTAATACCCCTAGAAATGTTGTGTACCAAAAATAAACACGAAATGGCTTCAGCACTTTATACAAGCACATTTTCTGAAATTCTGCCTAGTCTAACAGCAGTGTTTACGAATTTACAAGGGTATTCTACAACCTTCTAGAATATACTGCACTCATACAATGAAGGCCTGTAACTTTAACATCCGGTATTTATATGCATATGATCCAGTGACGGAAGTTCAATAAGGTTTTAAAAACATCAGCCACATCTATTTGATAACTATGATGTGGAAATGATACCCAATGCATTATCAGATCACTGTTATTTACTCCTAAAAGGAACATTTGGTATACTATCATCCCGAGCCCCAAGATGGCGATTTAACTCGATGCTGCTTAATAACAAGGAATTAATTACACAAATCAAAGAAGCTCTTACAGTATTCCTACGGAGGAACGCGAACTCGGTGCAGGACCCTAGAATATTATGGATGTCGGTAAAGGGAATGATCAAGGATTTCACTGATAGCTTTTCCTCCAAAATACACAAGAATCGATGCTCAAAACTGGCTGAACTGGAAACGCTTTATTCAACGTTATTTAATTCTTTACAATGCAACAACTCGGTTCGAGTGGAAAATCAAGTTAATGTACTAAAAAAAAGAGATTAACGCCATATACAGACAACAATCTGAAATACAAATACGCAGCGCAAGACAACAGCAGTACTCTCAAGGTTCCAAACCAAGTCACCTATTAGCTATGCGATTAAGAGTTAACGCAAAATTTGCAGATATAACTACCATTAAAGCACAACAAGGACTTGTTACAGACCCTACAAAAATAAACGCGACATTCAAAGAATTCTACTCCAACTTGTATAAATCAGAAACGACCTTCGATCAAAACAAAATGGACACATATCTTAATCAAATTAACCTCCCTAAACTTTCAGAGGTTGACGCTAAACAGTTAGAAACACCGATCACACTAGAGGAACTCAAGAAGGCCATATCCGAAATGCAAAGTGGTAAGGCTCCTGGAAGAGACGGTATCCCACCAGAAATGTACCTCTCTTGTTGGGACATAATTGGACCCTTATTACTAAATATTAGGGCTGTCCCCGACTAAGGATTTGGATGGTCGACTAGGATTGGCCAAAATTTGCCGTTAGTCGACTATTGGTCGACTTAAAAAAAGAAAAAAAAGTATATATATATATATATATATATTTTTTTTTTTTTTTTATCATTCCATTTGGGCTGTGGGGGGTGCTTAATGTCTGAAGGAGTCGACTGAAGGCTTCTTGTCCTCTGCAAAAGCATGCAATTGGTCCACTGATGGATACATCTTGATATTTGTCTAGTATAGTGTGTTCATTAGATGGGTGAAATCCTCTTTCAGTGCCTCTGTGCCTGTTTTCGTAGGCAGTTAGCCTCTGGTATGCGTGCCATTAGCGTTAGCCACGCTTCTATGCCTCTTTTCTTTTGAAAAAAATGATAAAAAAAATTAAAATTTTATAAAAAAAAAATATAATTTTTTTTCTTTTTTTTGTTATTATTATATTCGACTAAGAGGTTGGTCAGTCGACTACGGCCCCTTTTGACCGATTAGTCGACTAATCGATTAATAGGGGTCAGCCCTACTAAATATGATTTTATACTCAGTCAAGGAGGGGAACTTCCATAAGAACGACAATATTGCACTCATAACAGTCCTCCTTAAAAAAGACAAAGACCCCACGAGTGCAGTAGTTATAGACCCTTAACCCTCCTCGGAACCGATATCAAACTGTACTCTAAGGTATTAGCCATCAGACTACAAAAGCATATGACGTCTTTAGTTCATCCGGACCTCATAAGAGGCCGCTTGATCACTGATAACATAAGACGATTACTACACGTACTAGATGCTAACAAGGACGACACCACACCTAAGGCGATGCTGTCCCTGGATGCAATGAAAGCTTTTGACAGGTTGGAATGGTCGTATCTATGGGCAGTATTAGAAAGGATGGGGTTAGGAAAAGGTTTCATTGATATGATTAAAGTATTATACAAAGACCCATCGGCCATGATTACAACAGGTATAATCACCTCTGGAATCTTTCCGGTATCACGCTCATCTAGACAGGGTTGCCCTCTTAGTCCCGGACTATTCGATCTATCATTAGAGCCTTTAGCACAATATATAAGACAATCCCAATCCATAGAACCAATCGTAATCAAGGGCACACAACATAAAATTAGTTTATATGAGGACGACGTAATACTGTTCATGCAAAACCCCAACACCACATTGCCTCATCTGCTCAAGTTGATTGAGGACTTTGGAGATTTATCGGGATTTAAGATAAATTGGCCGAAGTCGGCTTTCCTTCCACTTAACGCCCCTGCAAAAAAATATATAACCCTCCCAGAAGAGATACCTATGGTAAAACACTTTAGATGTTTGGGAGTTGAAATATTCCCTACAATTTTTTTTTTTTATTGATCTTTTTCCCCCTCCATTTTTCCTCCGATTTTCTCCCATCCCAATGTTAGTCGTTATGCCAATCCCCTTCCTGGTCGCTGCGCACTTACCCCCCACAGTCAGATCATCTGGGAGAGTGGAGGCTATCACGTGCTTCCTCCGACACACGTCCAGCCAATCAACCGCTTCTTTTCACCTGGCAGCGCGGATCCTCCCTGAGAGGGCGTAGCGTGTGGAAGGATCACACTATCCCACTCAGGTCCTATCCGCGCTTAGCAGGCGCCCCGACCGAACTGTAGGAGTCGCTGTTTACAACGACCCGGACCCACCCCGCCAGCTTCTCCCACCCTCTAATACAGCCAATTGTATTAGTGCAGACGGCCAGCCAAGCTGGTGACAACCCCGGAGCTGTGAGCTGGATTCGAACAGGCGAATCCAGCTCACAGCTCCGGGGCTGGTGACGAACGCAATCTCCGCTCGGCCACCTAACCGCCTACGCACAGTTATTGTTATGTTTAAAGGCTCACGGTGTTCCATTAAGGATACCAATTGTACACCACAGATACCACAAAATCTTCTATGAAAGAGAGACATCGAGAGGTTGTTTCAGATTTTTATCATCAATTACTAACGTCCTCGTATGAAACCATCCACCTAGACTCAGTCTGGAGGAGGGATATACCAGACCTGGAAAAAGATTTTGATTGGCAAGAAGCCTGGGCAAATGTTCGATTTACATCAAGGAACCCGGACCATCAACAAATCAATCTTAACTATATTCACAGGACATACTTGACTCCTATAAGACTGAACAGAATGGGTCTTAAACAAGACTCCAAATGCTCCTTATGTACAAATGGGGACGAGGGGACATTTATGCACATGTACTGGGACTGCCCACCAGTTAAGATATTCTGGAAAGAAGTGACCCAACAATTATCAAATCTCTTAACTCTGAATATACCTGTACACCCCTCTGTATTACTGCTGAATGATGTTTTTGAGTGTGCAGTACACCCACAGCTAAAGAGATTGGTTTTATCGGGTATCACAGTGGCTAATGCGGGCATGTTCTGAGAGGATCCAGCGGGGAGATGTTCAAGAAGGTGGTGATGGGGAAGGTGGATGCAAAGAGAGGAAGTGGAAGACCAAGAAGAGGCTGGGTAGACGATGTCTGTGATTGGAGTGGAGTGAGAGGCGGAGTCACGGAGTTGGAGAGAAGAAGTGGGGACAGAATGGGTTGGAGAGTGATAGGCAACCTTCGGAACGAAGAAGCCACCTAATGATGATAAAAAACTGATAGCATCACGATGGTTTCAAACGGAGAAAATGTGCCGGAAGGTCTGGATTATGTGATTTATCAAGAAATATCTACAGCAAGAATTTTGGGTCTCAATGAATCCAAAATGACAATGTGGTTAGAAGTGGTGGAGAGAATAAAAGCTAGCATATAATGGTAGTGTCTGGTTAGGAGCGAGGCATAATGGATGGATTATGCAATGGGGGGTCCGGGAGGGGGGGGTACGAGCTAGAGCATATGTGTGTAGGGTATTAGATAGCAGGTATTAGGGGTATATCCTGTATAAGACATTTAACTAATTGGTGATTTCATTGGATGTGCACTGTTAATTAATATATCCTTGTATATCTTATCGTGTGTTGTCATGTTTGTTTATATGTTTGTTTAAAAAATAATAAAAAAAAAAAAATACAAAAAAAAAAAGTCTAGGGACCACAAAAAGGACACAAATATGTCCCTTATTTTACTTATTTGGATTCATGTAAATTGTACATTGTAAATTGTCAGTGCATATAGTTTTCAATATAAAACTTGGTACTTCAGTTTGTATCAGTACTTTTTGAACATTTCAGCACATTTGAAAAATACCGCGATAATACTGATAACGTGATAATGTTTGTCACTATAATCGTGATGTGAAATGTTCATACTGTTACAGTACATCTCGAATGGGGAGTGTAGTTAGGGTAGAAAATAGTTCCTACATGAAACTGCTCACAACAAGGTCTGTGGATTCTCTTTTTTGGAGCTTCGAGATTCTCTCTGGTCTAGGCCGAATAGATTTACTTACATGTTTAATGGATACACATTCCAACTATTCTTCATCATGTGTCCTATTTAATCAATTCCTCTTCCAAAATGCCTGGGTTGTACATAATGCCTGGGTACTACATAATATCTGGGTAGTACATAATGCCTGGGTAGTACATCATGCCTGGGTAGTACATAATATCTGGGTAGTACATAATGCCTGGGTAGTACATAATATCTGGGTAGTACATAATGCCTGGGTAGTACATCATGCCTGGGTAGTACATAATGCCTGGGTTGTACATAATGCCTGGGTAGTACATAATGCCTGGGTTGTACATAATGCCTGGGTAGTACATAATATCTGGGTAGTACATAATATCTGGGTTGTACATAATATCTGGGTTGTACATAATGCCTGGGTAGTACATAATATCTGGGTAGTACATACTGCCTGGGTTGTACATAATGCCTGGGTAGTACATAATATCTGGGTAGTACATAATGCCTGGGTTGTACCTAACTTCCTTGATACATTTGAAATAATTATTTTACTGTGGTTTCACTGTCACTCTTTTTGAAAATATAGCCTAGGCCAGGGGTTCCCAACCTTTTTTCCCCCAGGGACCCCCAAACATCTCTGATGAAATTCCTGGATCCCCCTCATAATAAAATACCATAAAATTTTTTTTTTTTGTCATTTTAATACTTTTTTTTGTCATTTTAATAACAAACTGCTTATACACAGGCATATGCATCATAATTAGACCCACTATGCTTCTTTTACTTGTGCCTTCAATCAACAAATCTCATCTTGCACCACAGGGTTCGAAATTAACAGGGGCTTGGGGCATAATGCCCTTGAAAATGGACAAAATGCCCTCGAAAATCAGTTAAGGGGGGCACTTAATGCCCCCGACAGTTTACTAATTATATATATTTATCCGGTAATGGAGCGTCTGTGTATCGTACGTTCAGATGACGCGCAAATAAAAAAATTCATTTGGCGGAGCCGGTGTTCTGCACTGGATGCAGGCAGCAGCAGCAGCACTGCAGCCAGCCAGGTGCTAGTCAGTTTGTGTAAAAATGGCACGCACAATATAAATCAATCTTCATTACGACTTTAAAAACATAGCCATTAACATAGGCCTACACACATCTTGCCATAGCGTTAGCAGTTTGTACAATGTTTGTAGCTGTTAGCTAGCTAGCCCTTCACAACAACAGCTAACACCGTAGCTACTAGCTACTGTAGCAGAGGAGGAAATGGGAGTCTGAGAGGCGGGGTGTTTAAAGACAATGATAGGCGTTTATTTAACATCCAAGAAGGCTAACATACAACTGTGTTTTACTAACTCCAACCGGGACTATTATCGCTTTCGCGCTGCTTGTTGATGTTATGAACTGCTCCTAACGTGACCGGAGCTGAAGGTGCCACACGCTAAAATGTCCGTGGGGACCCGGCGCCAACCCATAGATAGTTCCAACTCACCGAATTACGTAATCCACCACAGTTGCACTCAATATTTAAATAATGTTAGTCTAAATAAATGTAGACAGAAACATAATAATTTCAAGCAGAAAACGAATCTTTCCATTAAGAATTGACAATCAGGGAATTTAAACATGGTTGACATTGTTTTTGTGTGTTTATATTAATTAAAGAAAGGAAAGTCTAGTGCTGGCTGAGCATATTGTTTGTTTGCACTAAGTTAATACTTTGACAAATGTAGCCTATATTTTTCAGTCAGTTCGGTCTTTGTGTGCCAAACATTATTTAAGGCTGTAAACACTGTAAACCTTTTATTTTATTTTTAATAAATGAGAAGCATGTTTAGATTTGAGTGTTACATTTTTTTTTAATAAAAATTTACGTATATCGAACTGAAAACCGTGACCCCAAAATCGTGATACGAACCAAACCGTCCATTTTGTGAACCGTCCCACCCCTACCGTTTATCATAAAAATTCAGTGCCCCCGAAATAAATAAAAAAAGCCCCCGAAAATCAATTAAGGGGGGCAAAAAAAGCCCTTGAAAAAAAATGTTAATTTCTAACCCTGTTGCACCATATGTATTTCAAAATGTTGGCCAATATTCAAATCCTGTATTCATCCTCTCAAATCAGGCCCTAATGGTGAACGGTTTGCATTTATGTTGAATGAAGTAAGAATCCACTGCAGTAAAAATATCCTCAACTCGAGTGGTGGTAGTAAGGTTGACTGACATGAGAATGTCCTGCTTCAGATCCTCATTTTCGATATACTGCACATAAACGATGAGCACAGCCTCGTCTGCGACAGTTGTAGTTTCATCAAGTTGTATGGCAAATGGACCCTTTCTAAGCTTTTCTGACAGCTGCTGCTCGCAATCACTTGACATCTTATCAATTCGGTCTTTCACTACATTGTTCGAGAGTGGTACTGATTTTAGTTTATCCGCCACCTGTGGGCCGCACAGTTTCTAAACCATTTTGATGCAGGCTGGTTTGATGAGCTGCTCGCCAAAATTATTGTGCGGTTTCTTTGCTTTTGCAATTAAAAGCGAACACTCAAAGGAGGCTTCAATCATCTCCTGCCGTCATCTCCTTTTCGTTTGTCACACATTTTCGCCTCTGGCGGCTGACTGCAGATGAGCCGAGAAAGTTAACTAGCTACGGAAAGTGATACAGTCAACTGATTCGCGTTTTAGCGGCTACCCGGTAGCCTACTGTTAACGTTCAAAAATCATGTCTAGATGTTTATTTATTTATCTTAATTTTTTATTGTAGTGGAGAGACTATTCATGCTTCTGATGATAAAAATATGCTAATTAAATATTTCTCTGAAAGAAGAAAAAAAATTTAAAAAATTAAAAAAAAAAAAAAAAAAAAAAGAGTGGTCTGGCGGACCCCCTGCGCCCCCTGGCGGACCCCCAGGGGGTGCGCGGACCCCAGGTTGGGAATCACTGGCCTAGGCTATTCAGTTGTAATATTAAATTCAGTTGAAATGTAAATTTGCATGGCCTCACTTAGCCCTCTTTCTATGACGCTTGGCCTGTCGCCTAGTTCACCTTCTGGCTGCTCCTCCAGCTTGAGTTTCTCGACCCTCAAGCGTGTGAATGATAATTCAGCCATTTCACCAAATATAAAAAAAAAAGGTTAAGGAGCGACCTGGATCTGTAATGAAAACCTTCTCTCAAGCCGTCCAACATCAACAACCGTCTCACACAGATACAAAAACACCCTCTTAACCTTCTTGGCCCCGGCAAGTCGGGAGAGCGGCGCCCCCGTCGTGCAAGAAGCCGGTCAGACTGAATAGTGTCTTGTCTGTCTCGTGCTCGCAGACGTCTGGAGGATAGCTCTAAGTCAATCAACTCCGTCCATCCATCTCCTCTGAAATTAAGAGGTTTTTTCTGTGTTTTTTTTGGCAAATCATTCCCTTCCAGAAATATTTGTGGCAGGCCCCCATCGCCTCCCACTGTGAGAAGTCATAACCAGCCGTAGAAAAACACTGTCTGGAGTCTGAAGCATGTATAGAACCAGCAGTGCAGCCAGGCTTATTTTACCTCTGTTTCCTCTGGGGAGGGTGGTGTTGATGATGATGATGATGATGATGATAATGATGATGATGGTGGTGGTGATGGTGGTGATGATGATGATGGTGGTGATGGTAATGGTGGTGGTGATGATGATGGTGATGATGATTATGGTGATGATGGTGGTGGTGGTGTTGTTGGATATGGTGATGGTGGTGGCGGTGTTGTTGGATATGGTGATGGTGGTGGTGGTGTTGTTGGATATGGTGGTATTGGATATGGTGGTGGTGATGGTGGTGTTGGATATGGTGGTGGTGATGGTGGTGTTGGATATGGTGGTGGTAGGGGTGGACGGTATGGTCTAAAATTTATATCACGGTATAATTTGAAGCATAGACAGTAACGGTATATATCACGGTATCAGTGTTTCCGTTAGAATAATTTTTTTTGCCTGATAGGCAGGCTATATAAAGAATGACATCCTCAAGGCATGTAGATTTATAATATTTTAACTTAAAACTAGGCTACTTTTGCGTATACAGTCATTATATTCCAAATAAAATAAGTCCCGAGTCGAGACTCCGTGCTGCTCCCAACGAATCCCAATAGTATGCAACTGCAGAGCCGCAGAGTAGGGGCGCTTTCAGGTCCGCGGGTCACAGGCCCGCTCAACAGCGCCCCCCACCCAACGGCTGAATTGCCAATGGCTGAATTGGAGTATTGCACTGTGCAATACACAGTGCAAAAAAATATTGCTCTGTCTCAGCTATTATTGGCAGCTTAGCCACGTGGAGAAGGAGGTGCTATGTGTACCCTTAAGTGTTCAGTGCTGCTTGGCCCCGATACATTTGATTCCCTGTTTATGTAATATAATTTGTGGAACCAAATAAAGTATTAAAATGTGTGTGTGTGTGTGTGTGTGTGTGTGTGTGTGTGTGTGTGTGTGTGTGTGTGTGTGTGTGTGTGTGTGTGTGTGTGTGTGTGTGTGTGTGTGTGTGTGTGTGTGTGTGTGTGTGTAGGTGTGTGCGTAGGTGTGTGTGTGTCAGTCATTAGGGATGTGTCAGAAACATTGATTATTCCTGTTAATCAATCAAGAGCTTCACAATCGTCTTTGTACTGTATATTAAGTTGGTTTGTTCTTTTTCCAGAATTATAGTTTTAGCTGGACAGTTTCTTTTGCCGGAGAGAAAGCTACTCCCTTGTCTCATAATTAGACGTTCTCCCTGATGAACTCACCAGCCATCCTGTTTCTAATCTAAACATTCATCACCATCAGTGTGCTCACGTCTAATGATACTGTACCACCATGCCTAACTAATAATGATATCAAACTGATAAATGTTGACAAAACGGATTCATTGGATAATCGGAAGTTGTGCACATCCCTAATATGTATGTATATATGTGTGTGTTGTGTTATGCTGTAAGAAGTGACTGGCATATAATCCAGGGTGGTCTCTCTCTCTCTCTCTCTCTCTCTTTCCCACTCTCTCTCTCTCTCTCTCTCTCTCTCTCTCTCTCTCTCTCTCTCTCTCTCTCTCTCTCTCTCTCTTTTCTACCTCTGCCAACTGGGAGTGTCTTGTGTGACAGAGCAGGGATTACACTTTCACTGTATGCCCCTACAGAGAGCTGCTTCGGTTTGTTTTATTAAACCCAAATTAGGAAATTCCAATATGTTATTTCCATGGCCTAAGACAGTTCAATCGTGAACACAAGCTACTCTCTTCTAAAGCCAGAAACCAGAGAATTAAGACTCAACCCTGTGATGTCATCAGGCATAAAGTCTGGAGCTGCTCCGTAGACAATGAATGGGAGACAGAATATTTGGGTTTTTATACACAAATGAGTTTTATTCTGTAGTACTGTTCTTGGTTTTTAAACAGAACATATATCTGTATATACAGAACATTCCACTGGGGGCTCTCAATGTCACCTATAACATTTCCCAATTAATTGTGTATGTAGCGGCTCTAGACTTTATACTTGGTGACATCACAAGTTTGAGTTTTGTCATCATAAGAGAGTTGTCTATTTTCACTAATATTATTGGACCAGAGGAAGAACATTGAAGAACATCTGAATCATGAAATTTGGGCGTAGAAACCCCTTGGGTCTCCTGAAATCGCTATATAAATCTAAGATATTATTATTATTATTATTATTATTATTTAAGTCGCCTTGGTCCTTTTTAACACTTCGTCCGCCAAAAACGGCGTAAGTCGTTATTGCCCGCCATGCGCTGAACGCCAACAACGGCGTAAATCGTTTTTGGGATCAATATTAAAAATTTTCGCCATGGCATTCATAATTCATTCAGCCTCCCTACGGACTGCAGCGGCACCCTGTCTCTCTCGCCAAAACCGGAAGTGGCGATCGGTGCGTCGTGGAAATCCCTCCAGCAGTCATATCTTGTTACGTGGATCCAGACAAACACTCTAGTGCATTTGGATCGTTTTCGAAACACAATAATCTATATGATTTCGCCGTTTATTGCGCCATACAAACCAGAAATGGATGTAGGAGATCGACGTCAAATAATTGGGATCTTTTTCCTCCAGTCTGATAGGCGAACGGTAAGAGGAATATAGCGTTATTTTCAGCCAGATTGTTTATTCATTTCACTGCAAACCATCTGCTCAACATATCAACCCATACTAAATAAAGCCGTTACTGACGATCAAGGAATTATAAACGCCCCCCCCCCCTTTCCTTCACGCATGATGAAGCATAATGTATACCGATCATATACATTTGAATTTTTTAATATAGCGTGTATAGGAAAGAAACGCCAATCGATAATCTATCATATGCGTCAGGGCCTATAACTAGCGTTTTTGGAATTACAGCAGCAAAACTTAAAAACATACTTATATTCTCGAAGGTATTAATACAACAATGTATGCATGAAAAAATATAACGTTCCCACATCCTGAACGATAGATAATCGATGTTGAATGGGCCATAGTAATGTCAATATAGCTATAATATTTAAAAAGTTATAGCCCTGCAAAGAAGGTAAACATCTCCATAGGCTTTCAACGGTGGCAGACTGGGTACAATGATGGGCACAACCCCCGGCGCCCAATGTGTTAAGGTGAAAGACGTAGCTTGGACAAGGTTGCATCATTTCCTATGATCTAAAAACTTTCAAAAGTTTTAGAAAATAACTATATAAGTCCCATTTATTATTATTATTATCATTATTATTATTGCCTATATTATAGCCCTTGTGCATTTTGGCTCATCAGTCTAGTCTCGAGTTCACGAGATCCTCCCTCACTCAACTAAGCCGTTCTGATTTGACTGTTTTGCTGACGTGAATAAGGCACTGGTTGTAGTCACCGCCCACAATCAACAATTCACTCAACAACGGAGAAGTGGGAATAATGCGGAAGCGGTCTCCCTGTCCTTGACTCTCCCTCTCTCTCTCTCTCAACCTGCATTTTACACACAAACTGCAGTTGAGCCGCTCACACAGCGCACACGCACACACGGAGCGATGTATCCTCTCTCTCTCTCGCTCGCTTGTTCTCTCTCTCGCTCTCTCTCATATATCACGCTGTGTGGGTGACTGTCACTCAAAGCGCTTATGGGCGGAGCCCAGCCCAAAAACAGCTTGAAATCTTGAACTGGAAAAATGCTGCTTTAGAGTAATTGATTAGAAATAGAAAACAATGAATTTCTTTGAAAAAAACTTTACAGATGTGTTCCATAGACTCACAGGAATTGTGTAAAGTTGCCCAAATAGTGAAAGGAATAGCAATGCATGTCCCCTTTAAGACCCAGTAATAAGTAGGCCTACTCCCTCATACTGTTAAGAAATTTTTCAAATGGCCACTTGTCCACCAGTTGCTAACGTCTAAAGATACAACAGTTGTGTGTGCTCTTAAGACATTTAGCGTGACACTAAAAGAGAAAGAAATATGTCAACAACAAAAAAAACATTGTATTAACCGGTGTCTTGTGTTACCATATCTTGTTAATTATTGATGACTAAATCTTAGTGAAACAGTAATATTAAGATCCCTCCATGTTTTTATAGAATAATTTCAAACACTAGCACTAAGCTGAAATCAGATACTGTCTTTGTTTTGGTGTCAGTCCTCTGTGGTAGCACGTAACCATTAGTTACTGCTCGCCAGACATTCCATGAAAGGCCTCTTTTTGCCAGTATTCATGAACATACATTGATAGACCTGCCTGTGTCTCCCTGCTGCTTCCCGGCGTTGGGTTTTCCATGTGTGTTGATATGGAAAGCTCTCTCCTTGGCCCTGGCTGCTGAGACCAGGGCTTTGTGCTTGGCTTGGCCTGGGCCGTCTCCCTTGCCTGCCTGACGTCTGGGCTTGTGTTTACGTAACCATATATATCTGAGAGGGGAACTTGTGAAACGCTAATCTCCCTACTTTTTAACCCTGATGAATTTCTACGTCTTCCAGCTGTGTGGCGTGGCATATTTATGCGAGGGCCCTATTGCCGAAAACAGCTCTGTCATTATCTCCACCAGGCTTCCGCCTGGGGGGGAGATCATGTAATCGGTTGTGTGTGTGTGTGTGTGTGTGTGTGTGTGTGTGTGTGTGTGTGTGTGTGTGTGTGTGTGTGTGTGTGTGTGTGTGTGTGTGTGTGTGTGTGTGTGTGTGTGTGTGTGTGTGTGTGTGTGTGTGTGTGTGTGTGTGTGTGTGTGTGTGTGTGTGTGTGTGTGTGTGTGTGTGTGTGTGTGTGTGTGTGTGTGTGTGTGTGTGTGTGTGTGTGTGTGTATATCTATCTGTGCATCTATTCTATCTATGCTAATCTCGCATACTATTACAGGCAATATTTGCTGTGCACTTCCATGACGACAGGAAAAAGTCTATTGATTTTGTTGACCTCATCACCGTTCCTCTAGCACCACCATCAGGCCAAATGTTTTCATGTGAGTATCTATTAGTATATATATGTATATATGAGTGTATCTCTAACAGCTTTCATCTGAATCTTTTCCAATTTGCGGTGTACATTTATGACGCCAAGAGGAGAAATCCTATTTATGTCGGTAACCAAAGTGCGACCATCAGGCCAAACGTTCAATACTCAAATTAGTGTATCTCCTGATCCAATTTCCACCGAATGCAAATTTGCGTTACCATGTAATGGTGTGTAATAGTGTAACATACTGTAATAGGAATAATGCGGGGAGATCTCCTTTCCTTGGTCTATGTTTTCCCCGCCCCCTACACTTGAGCCTGTCTAACATGTAGACGACTAGAGAAGAAACATGTGGCTGCCGCACCTTTCTAGTTGCAAATTAGGGAACGTGCCGATCAATATTTTTGGGGTCGATCACTGGAAACCGTATTGGCCGAAATAAGTCCAACCGAAATTGGTATTTATATAATTTATATACATTTTACCAGTTTCAGTTGTATTATTTGTAACAATATGTATTTGGTGAAATGTAAATAACATTGTTTTTATGGCCATTTAAGCCCTTTAGATAATGTTGGCTTGTAAACATAGCATTGTCAGAGCTTCCCCGCTACACTCTACTAAAATCTCTAGGCCAAACCAGCAAGCAACAACAGGTTAGCTAATGCTGCTAATTAACTAGCTAGCAGGCCAACATTTGCTGCCACTCATGATTTACCACTAACGTTACACCACGTTCTCTGAACCTTTCATAAATCCTCAAACCCTGCCCTCTTTTCTTGATCCTCCAATCACAGCTGTCGCTTACCTCAGACTTCCTCGTACAAACTTTGTTTGTACGAGGAAGTCTGAGGTAAGCGACAGCTGTGATTGGAGGATCAAGAAAAGGGGCAGGGTTTGAGATAGGTCTAAGCATGTAGCTACATGGAAAAAGCTGTTTCACTGTGTAAAGTGGCAGCTAACAACACAACATACAAGCTGCCCAGCCAGCTAGCTCATAGCATGACATCTCATTTAGTAATGTCAATACTGAACGACTGCGTGATTGGCTCTTGACAAGTTTTAAAAAAAAAATCATTAATTTATGCATTTATTTATTTCTGGAGCATTTATTTATCCACTCCGGTTGGATGGTGTATTGTACTTGTGCTGTATAATGACAATACATTTTAATCTAATCTCATTTTGAGATCAGTCGCAGATCGCTTCCACGCTACCTGTTGGAATGGATCAGCATGGTGCAGATGCAATGCCGAACCTTTGAAGCTGTTTTACACACAGCACATTTTGCCACTGTTGGGTTTACTTCCGCCTGAGTAACGCCCCCCATTGATGACGGAGGACGGTGGCACATTGGTTCTGCTTAAATAGGTGTAAACGCGGGCTGGTTCGCCAGAAAGCACCAAGGTTCAGACTTCAGAGGCTCCAGAACGGAGCCGGAGCTTGAACCGGAGCCCTGCCGGTGTGAACGCGCCTTTAGTGTATTAGTCCCAGCTGGCACCTGGTCAGAGTGTTCCAGCTAGCTCAGTGTATTAGCACCAGCTGGGGCCTGGCCAGAGTGTTCCAGCTAGCTCAGTGTATTAGCCCCGGCTGGGGCCTGGTCAGAGTGTTCCAGCTAGCTCAGTGTATTAGCCCTGGCTGGGGCCTGGTCAGAGTGTTCCAGCTAGCTCAGTGTATTAGCCCTGGCTGGGGCCTGGCCAGAGTGTTCCAGCTAGCTTAGTGTATTAGCCCCGGCTGGGGCCTGGCCAGAGTGTTCCAGCTATCTCAGTGTATTAGCCCTGGCTGGGGCCTGGTCAGAATATTCCAGCTAGCTCAGTGTATAAGCCCCGGCTGGGGCCTGGCCAGAGTGTTCCAGCTAGCTCAGTGTATTAGCCCTGGCTGGGGCCTGGCCAGAGTGTTCCAGCTAGCTCAGTGTATTAGCCCTGGCTGGGGCCTGGTCAGAGTGTTCCAGCTAGCTCAGTGTATTAGCCCTGGCTGGGGCCTGGCCAGAGTGTTCCAGCTAGCTCAGTGTATTAGCCCCGGCTGGGGCCTGGCCAGAGTGTTCCAGCTAGCTCAGTGTATTAGCCCCGGCTGGGGCCTGGTCAGAGTGTTCCAGCTAGCTCAGTGTATTAGCCTCGGCTGGGGCCTGGTCAGAGTGTTCCAGCTAGCTCAGTGTATTAGCCCCGGCTGGGGCCTGGCCAGAGTGTTCCAGCTAGCTCAGTGTATTAGCCCCGGCTGGGGCCTGGTCAGAATATTCCAGCTAGCTCAGTGTATTAGCCTCGGCTGGGGCCTGGCCAGAGTGTTCCAGCTAGCTCAGTGTATTAGCCTCGGCTGGGGCCTGGTCAGAATATTCCAGCTAGCTCAGTGTATTAGCCCCGGCTGGGGCCTGGCCAGAGTGTTCCAGCTAGCTCAGTGTATTAGCCCCGGCTGGGGCCTGGTCAGAATATTCCAGCTAGCTCAGTGTATTAGCCTCGGCTGGGGCCTGGCCAGAGTGTTCCAGCTAGCTCAGTGTATTAGCCTCGGCTGGGGCCTGGTCAGAATATTCCAGCTAGCTCAGTGTATTATGGTGCGTTCACGTCAGGTGGGAAGAAGCGGACGAACCAGATGACATCTCGTTGCTACAACTAGGAAGCATTCACGCGTTGAACTCGAGGAAACGCCCACATCCAAGATGGCGATCTTAGCCTACTGCTAACCTATTGCTACAAGTCGTTAACAAGTTACGTTAAAATCAACTGTAGACAAACAGCAGCAAGTATAGCTCGTTTTTCATATGAAGAGTACAGCAGTATGATTGTATTATTCTGATTATGTGATCAAAGTGATCATTTTGATTTGTATTTACCTTGTATTGCCGACATCGCCGTCAAGCTTGCTGCCATGATGGTTGATACTTCCAAGGTTTTCCGGTTTTCCCAGAAAGCACCAAGGTTCAGACTTCAGAGGCTCCAGAACGGAGCCGGAGCTTGAACCGGAGCCCTGCCGGTGTGAACGCGCCTTTAGTGTATTAGTCCCAGCTAGCACCTGGTCAGAGTGTTCCAGCTAGCTCAGTGTATTAGCACCAGCTGGGGCCTGGCCAGAGTGTTCCAGCTAGCTCAGTGTATTAGCCCCGGCTGGGGCCTGGTCAGAGTGTTCCAGCTAGCTCAGTGTATTAGCCCTGGCTGGGGCCTGGTCAGAGTGTTCCAGCTAGCTCAGTGTATTAGCCCTGGCTGGGGCCTGGCCAGAGTGTTCCAGCTAGCTCAGTGTATTAGCCCCGGCTGGGGCCTGGTCAGAATATTCCAGCTAGCTCAGTGTATTAGCCCCGGCTGGGGCCTGGCCAGAGTGTTCCAGCTAGCTCAGTGTATTAGCCCTGGCTGGGGCCTGGCCAGAGTGTTCCAGCTAGCTCAGTGTATTAGCCCCGGCTGGGGCCTGGTCAGAGTGTTCCAGCTAGCTCAGTGTATTAGCCCCGGCTGGGGCCTGGCCAGAGTGTTCCAGCTAGCTCAGTGTATTCGCCCCGGCTGGGGCCTGGTCAGAATATTCCAGCTAGCTCAGTGTATTAGCCTCGGCTGGGGCCTGGCCAGAGTGTTCCAGCTAGCTCAGTGTATTAGCCTCGGCTGGGGCCTGGTCAGAATATTCCAGCTAGCTCAGTGTATTATGGTGCGTTCACGTCAGGTGGGAAGAAGCGGACGAACCAGATGACATCTCGTTGCTACAACTAGGAAGCATTCACGCGTTGAACTCGAGGAAACGCCCACATCCAAGATGGCGATCTTAGCCTACTGCTAACCTATTGCTACAAGTCGTTAACAAGTTACGTTAAAATCAACTGTAGACGAACAGCAGCAAGTATAGCTCGTTTTTCATATGAAGAGTACAGCAGTATGATTGTATTATTCTGATTATGTGATCAAAGTGATCATTTTGATTTGTATTTACCTTGTATTGCCGACATCGCCGTCAAGCTTGCTGCCATGATGGTTGATACTTCCGCATTTCGGGACGCGAAGTGGGAGATATCGGGGTATATAAAAAACTCCCATATGACCTAGTAGGAATTACCACTAGGAGGCTGACGTGAATGGCTTTTCCCAGTCGGAAGCTGGTTCTTCCGCTTCTTCCCACCTGACGTGAACGCACCATTAGCCCCGGCTGGGGCCTGGTCAGAGTGTTCCAGCTAGCTCAGTGTATTAGCCTCGGCTGGGGCCTGGTCAGAATATTCCAGCTAGCTCAGTGTATTAGCCCCGGCTGGGGCCTGGTCAGAGTGTTCCAGCTAGCTCAGTGTATTAGCACCGGCTGGGGCCTGACCAGAGTGCGCTAAGAGCCAAGACGAGGCTTCTAGCAGCCTTTATCCAGGCAGGAAACACTGGTGCCTTGCTTCACCGACCCACAATAATGCCACATTTAAGTCGTTCCTAAAGCTCCAACAATAATGTCAGATTGCACAAACAGATATAATCCTCTCTGTTTTGGGTTAACTATATTAGTTGATAATCGTATTATCTTTTCCGGACAACTGGTAAAACCGCTAGACTGGTTATTTTAGCAAACTGAGCTCCTTTTGCGTGTAGAGATATTTGTCTCACATGTTTTGCATCCTCTGATCAGCCGTTTCAAAGACTACTGATCAAACTATTTAGGATGAATCGGCGACCAATCGATTGGAGCATCCCTATTGTAAATTAATCACAGTAGGGCTGTCGCGGTAGGACATTTTCTCACGGGATGCGTTGTTACCGCACTTCTATGCAAAAAAATTATTCTAAGGTCGTAGGAGTCCCGAAACTATTTTAAACATGTTTGATAATATATCCAACATTCTGAAATGTGATAAAAGTAGATTAGGGTGTTGCCTGCTCCTTTAACATTTTGAGTGCCAGCAGGGGGCGCACGATTTAGAGCTTGAGTGCCAACGCTGTAGTCAATGGGAGGGCGAGCACATTTGCGAACGCATAAACTATATCTTAAATTATGCCTATGTGTCTAATACGCCCGTCGCTCATCAATGACTTGTTTGCAGTCAACATTGTCAAAACGGATTGTTTTTGATCGTTACATTTCCGTTTTATACCATTTTGAAAAACTATTTTTTTGAAACTTCCAGAAAAAAATAAGATTCTGCAGGAATCGCGCTTTACTGGAATACACAAAACACGGTGTAATTTTTCGGCCTATTTGTGAATCGTTCTCAAATAAACGCTAGATTATCGATAGTATATGTGTACTTATGCACGCTAGAGAAGCGGGCTGAAAAAGCAATTATCTTATTTCCTGATCAGCACACACACACTCACACGCACACACACACAGACTGGTAAAATAGATTCCTTACCTCAGATCAGATGTTCTCCAAAAAGATTATTCCAATTCCTGATCGCCATTCCAAATATCGATCGCGTTTATTGATCCAACGCTGGGTACTGGAAACACATATTCCACGCTGTTCTGTGGCTCGGCAATGAATGGGATCGTCTCCGGTTACATGCCTGTCAAGTAAAATGTGGATTCCGGACTCTTTTTTTTCCCATCCATTTCATCAGTCCAATCCAATGGGTGCAATACCATCCGGAGAGACGATAGGGGGCAGTATTTTCCGTGTTCGAGCTCAGATAGATCCCCATTGGTAACGTGAGGCTAGATTGATGAAAAATTTATGGAAATCGATAATAAAAAAAATAACGATTAAATAACGAGATTTCTCGTTCTTGGCACTCAACGCATGGCATGAACTAACGAGATTTTTCGTGGCTGGCACTCAAAGTGTTGATGCGGGAACGGTATAGAGAGGCAGCACTTAATTTGCGTGTAACGTTAGTCAATAACAATATCACAACTTGTGTCATTGTTCATGGGGGAAAACTAGCTAACGTTATAGATAGCGAACGTTAACTAACGTTTGCAAACAAAGCTAACGTTATCCAGTTGACATTACAGATAATAGCTATGATAACGTTAACTAACGTTAACGAAGTGAGAGTAGGGAAACGTTAATGTAGTCCCAACTGTAGCGGGGACGGTAGTGAGAGGCAGCACTTAATTTGCGTGTAACATTAGTCAATAACATTAAGAATAGAGAGCTGCAAACGGAAATTAATGCCCAGTCCTTGAGAGAACGGTTTTCTGGTCTACTGTCACCACCTTACAGAGGGAATTATCCCGAAGTCCGGCTAGTTATAACAAGCAAGTTACATGACCGGCACTTCGGCCCTGGAGTGTTAGGCGAACGCTCCCCTGTACTCTACTACGGTTCAGATTAATACAGGAAAAGGTATATTTGGGGGCTGGAGTCCGGGATATGAAAATAAATCCTGATTTCATCTGTGAGTTGTAAACTGTATGGAAACGTGAAGTTAGCTCATGCTACTGGAAAACGGACGCACAAGGCAATCTCGTCATTAAATGAACTGAGTTAAAAATTATGACGCCCCATTTGGTATATATATATATTTTTTACCACGGTTGTCGCGGTTGTCTGTTCTCCATCCGCGGGTGCCTTGACACACTGCGGGATTGCGGTGATGCGGTTACCGCGACAGCCCTAAATCACAGTCCCCCCGACCAAAGAGTGTGCCTCTGTGTGTATCTATGTAGGACTTGTGTGTGTGTGCATACATGCAGGTGTCTGTTTATCCTCCAGGCTACAAGACTGAACAAAAACGAGCTGAAAGAATCCTGAAAAGCTCTTTTCCCCCTGTCTGCAGTAAAAACATCTCTATGGATCTTAAACCTCCCTCTCTTCCTCCTCTCTCTCTCTCTCTCTCTCTCTCTATCTTCATTCAGGACCAGATCAGCCTGGGGTCAGTTTGTCACTCGTCAGGTTGCTCTTGGCTGATAGGCGTCAGTCACTCGTCATGTAGATTAGATGACAGAGCCCTGTCATGTCCTCCGCCGTCGTGCTCGCACCTGCTCAGTGGCCTCGGTGGAGGAGGTCTGTTAGGACTGTACTCTCCCTCTCGACAGACATCCTGACTCACGCTGACCTGCATCGTCCCGGAGACACGGCTTTCAAAGGGAAAGTACACCTTAAGACAGAATTTTACATTTGTGCCATTCTAGTGATCTCGCACAGTAAAGTCAATATCTACGGTGTAAACACCGAAAACTGTCTCCCTAAACTGGGAATATGAGCGTTGAGACTTGAATTTGTGATGAGCTACAACATCCAAATTAGTTCTATGTCTGGCTTACAGCTCTGAATCGGAAAATGTACCAGGAATATCGCCACGAGAGTTGTTCCATTATTCGGCGTCTGGAGCAGCTTGTAGAGTTTATCTCTTGACGACATCATCGCTAGAGACATTGAGGTGTTCAGCTTTAAGAAAGAGACCTGTTAAGGGCGGTCAGGTGGCGTAACGGAGATTGCGTTCGTCACCAAACCCCGGAGCGGCTAGATTCGCCTGTTCGAATCCAGCTCACAGCTCCGGGGTTGTCACCAGCTTGGCTGGCCGTTCACACTAATACAATTGGCAGTATTAGAGGGTGGGAGAAGCTGGCGGGGTGGGTCCGGGTCGTTGTAAACAGCGACTCCTACAGTTCGGTCGGGGCGCCTGCTAAGCGCGGATAGGACTTGAGTGGGGTAGTGTGATCCTTCCACACGCTACGCCCTCTCAATGAGAATCCGCGCTGCCAGGTGAAAAGAAGCGGTTGATTGGCTGGACGTGTGTCGGAGGAAGCACGTGATAGCCTCCACTCTCCCAGACCGACTGTGGGGGGTAAGTGCGCAGCGACCAGGAAGGGGATTGGGAATTGGCATAACGATTAACATTGGGATGGGAGAAAATCGGAGGAAAAATGGAGGGGGAAAAAGATTAAAAAAAAAAAGAAAAAAAAAAAGAGACCTGTTCATATCTGCAGTGTTGGGAAAGTTCATTTTCTAGATGAACTAGTTCAGTTCACAGTTCACACATTTAAAAATGAACTACCGGTAGTTCAGTTCACAGTTCATAATAAAACATTTTGAACTAAAGTTCATGGTTTAAAAAATGAACTAGTTTATAGTTATTTTTTCAACCTATTATTTGTCAAAAGTATTGCCACAACCCATATAGAACCACAGACAGCAATCAGAATACTGGCATTTCCATCACACTGTGATTATTTATCAGTGTTTCCCCTAACATTGCCTTGAAGGGGCGGCCCGCATCGCGCGTAACGAGTCTCTCTCCTTTCGGTGTGTGTGTGTGTGTGTGTGTGTGTGTGTGTGTGTGTGTGTGTGTGTGTGTGTGTGTGTGTGTGTGTGTGTGTGTGTGTGTGTGTGTGTGTGTGTGTGTGTGTGTGTGTGTGTGTGTGTGTGCGTGTGTGCGCCCGTCCCAAATCGGGCACACTTTTGAACGAAGTTATACTGTGATAGAGCGGCGAGAATGAACGCGTTCACAATTACGTTCATCTAGCGGAAATACAGTACGTTCAGTTCACGTTCGCCCAAAAGATTGTTCATTGAACGCGTTCAGGTACATCGCTGCATATCTGCAGATTTAAACTGAGGGTGCACGGTATCACAGAAATAAGATGTGAATTCTATTTTGCGGTGGATTTCCCCCCCCCCCCCCCATAAGTTCTACGAGCCAGGCAGCATTTTGTTTTCCTTATCCCTCCACTCTGTGTGGCAGCTGTGGAGTGACAGGCGGTGAGTCATCTTCGCCGGCCCATCCGAGAGCACAAAGCAAGAGCCCGTCTTTCAGCGGCTGCTTCAAAACAGACAAGCCTCACCAATTTACCGAAGGGGAATGTCTCTGAAAAAGCCTCTGAGAAACAGGGGTTCAGTTGATGTTTGTTTTGCAAAGACGTCTTCCGCGTTGCCCATTTGCTGCTTTATGGTGAAGGATCTGACGCCGTACGTAGTGTTTTGAGCTTTAGATATAGATATAGATATCTCAACCTCAACTTTCCTTTACAGAGTTATGAATGATAGTTCCAGGTTCAGTCACAGAAGACTCGTCCAGAGCAGGGGTTGTGGGTCATCACAGCAAGTTGAAGTCCAAGCAGATTATGAATTAAACCTTCTATCTACATGTATAGGAAAGAACTGCACACTCCTTGAAAATGAGTTATTTCAATGATGCATACAGTATGTCTTTATTCTATTTGTTTCACATGATGAATAACATTTTATTATTTGAAACAAATGGAACTCCTTGTAAGTAAAATATGTTTTATTGTGTGTATTATATGCAAGTAAGTCAGTCCATCGTGCACATTTTTGTGTGTTGTTTGTTCCTACGGAATACTCAGAAGAAGGTTTAATTCTGTATATATTTCTAGGCTATATTACTACTTTATTACTACCTAATATTACCACTACTATATTGTACCATGAATCTTGTACCATAGACGTATCCTGGGACAGTGCTCAGACAGGGTGAGCATGGCCGTGAAGTTTGCAGATGACACTGCACTGTGAACTGCACTCCTCCTCACACACCTGCAACAGCCCCACCTAGTGTGAGGAGGAGGCAGAGCAGCTGCACCAGTGGAACGAGGAGCACCTTCTCCAGAGGAATGTGAGGAAGATGAAGGAGCTCCTCATAGACACGCAACAGAGAGGGTTATGGAGAGGGTTAGCAGCTACAAGTACATCGGGACCACCATCGACCAGCGCGCTGACCTTCAACAACAACACACACACACCATCTTCAAAAAGGGCCAACCTCCTATGGAGGCTGAGGCATCTGGACATAGCCAGCTCCCGTCCTCCTCACCTTTTACACCTGCCATATAAAGAGTCTCCTCACCTTTTACACCTGCCATATAGAGAGCCTCCTCACCCTTTACACCTGCCATATAGAGAGTCTCCTCACCTTTTACACCTGCCATATAGAGAGTCTCCTCACCTTTTCCACCTGCCATATAGAGAGCCTCCTCACCCTTTTTTTTTTTTTTATACAGTTTTTCTCCCATTTTCTATATTTTCTCCCATCCCAATTTCGTATCATCCAATTCAACCCTCCCCTGTCACGGACGCTGTTTCTTGCCTCCCACAAGCCGGCTGCAATGTGGACTAAGTCATACATAGCACAAGTCCCCTCCGGTACTTGAGGTAACAGCAGTCGCATCTTTTCACCTGCGCAGCTCGATCTCTCAGTGGCGAGGAGTAACGCGTGGGAGGCTCACGCTGCCCCCGACACTTCCTGATTCTACTGCACAGGCGCACCAACCGACCTGTAGGAGTCGCTGTCCACAACGCCCGATCCCCACCCATCAGTTTCCCACCCCCTAATACGGCCAATGTGTATTAGTACGGACGACCAGCTAAACTGAAAGCAAATGTGGAGCGCTGGGCTCGAACTGACGAGCCCAGCGTCTCCAGCATTTCGTGGCGAGCGCCTTGCCCACTACGCCACGTAGCCGCCCTAGCCTCCTCACCTTTTACACCTGCCATATAGAGAGCCTCCTCACCTTTTACACCTGCCATATAGAGAGTCTCCTCACCTTTTACACCTGCCATATAGAGAGCCTCCTCACCTTTTACACCTGCCATATAGAGAGTCTCCTCACCTTTTACACCTGCCATATAGAGAGCCTCCTCACCTTTTACACCTGCCATATAGAGAGCCTCCTCACCTTTTACACCTGCCATATAGAGAGTCTCCTCACCTTTTACACCTGCCATATAGAGAGCCTCCTCACCTTTTACACCTGCCATATAGAGAGCCTCCTCACCTTTTACCCCTGCCATATAGAGAGCCTCCTCACCTTTTACACCTGCCATATAGAGAGCCTCCTCACCTTTTACCCCTGCCATATAGAGAGCCTCCTCACCTTTTACACCTGCCATATAGAGAGAGCCTCCTCACCTTTTACACCTGCCATATAGAGAGCCTCCTCACCTTTTACACCTGCCATATAGAGAGCCTCCTCACCTTTTACACCTGCCATATAGAGAGCCTCCTCACCTTTTACACCTGCCATATAGAGAGAGCCTCCTCACCTTTTACACCTGCCATATAGAGAGAGCCTCCTCACCTTTTACACCTGCCATATAGAGAGCCTCCTCACCTTTTACACCTGCCATATAGAGAGCCTCCTCACCTTTTACCCCTGCCATATAGAGAGCCTCCTCACCTTTTACACCTGCCATATAGAGAGCCTCCTCACCTTTTACCCCTGCCATATAGAGAGCCTCCTCACCTTTTACACCTGCCATATAGAGAGCCTCCTCACCTTTTACACCTGCCATATAGAGAGCCTCATCACCCTTTACCCCTGCCATATAGAGAGCCTCCTCACCTTTTACACCTGCCATATAGAGAGCCTCCTCACCTTTTACACCTGCCATATAGAGAGCCTCCTCACCTTTTACCCCTGCCATATAGAGAGCCTCCTCACCTTTTACACCTGCCATATAGAGAGCCTCCTCACCTTTTACACCTGCCATATAGAGAGCCTCCTCACCCTTTACCCCTGCCATATAGAGAGCCTCCTCACCTTTTACACCTGCCATATAGAGAGCCTCCTCACCTTTTACCCCTGCCATATAGAGAGCCTCCTCACCTTTTACCCCTGCCATATAGAGAGCCTCCTCACCTTTTACACCTGCCATATAGAGAGCCTCCTCACCTTTTACCCCTGCCATATAGAGAGCCTCCTCACCTTTTACACCTGCCATATAGAGAGCCTCCTCACCTTTTCTTCTCTGGCTCGGTATGAGGGGCTCTCAGAGACCAACAAGGCTAAGCTGTGGAGGGTGATCAACTTGGGTTCCAAGCTCTGCAGGAAGCAGTGATCAACCCTCCAGAGACTCTATGAGCAGAGGGAGGTGAAGAAAGCATAATAGGATCACAAGGGACTTGACCCATAACCTCAGTCTGCTTTCAGATCCTGCCCTCTGTTAGGAGACATGCTGCCCCTGTGTTCAAAACAAAACAACATTTCATCCCCACTGCTATTAGGCTCCTTAACCCATTCAGTGCCAACCACGAGATTAGTCGGGTTAACTCGCCATGCGTTATTTCTTTTATTAGCAATATCCATTCATTTTTCATCCATCCAGCCTGACGTTATCATTGGGAATGGGTCTGAGCTCGAAAAGGGCAAATACCACCTCCTATCGTCTCCCGGATGGTATTGCACATCATTGGATTGGATTGGGTGGGACTGTGCATCAGAAAAAAACTCTGCTCCCGGGGTTTCCCTTCTCGGGCAAGCAGTAGCTGTTACCACATTCACTGGGGAGGCTGGGAGCAGCTTTCGATTATGTGTTTTGGACTATAACGTTGGATCAATAAACGCGATCAATATTTGGAATGGCGATCAGGAATTGGATTAATATTTTTGCAGAACATCTGATGTGAGGTAAGGACTCTACTCTATGTTACCAGTCTTGGGTTAATCAGATGTTTTTTTCTCCGCCATCGCAGCGTGTGTGTGTGTGTGCGTAACGTTAGCGTTGACCACGGCATGGATAATCGATTTCTCTAGCGTGCATAAGTACACATATACTATTGATAATCTAGCGTTTATTTGAAAACGATTAATAAATCAGACGAAAAATGACAACGTGTTTTGTGTATTCCAGTAAAGGGCTATTATCGCGGAATTTCTCTGGAATTACTAGACATCTCCAAAACTATACTCGTATTCAAAATGGTATAAAACGGAAATGTACCAATGAAAAAACAATCCGTTTCATACATGTTGACTGCAAGCAAGTCATTGATAAGCTAGGGGTATTTTAGACCCATAGCCATCATTTAAGATATCGTTTAAGCGTTTGCAAATTTCCCCGTCCTCCCATTGACTTCCTTACTGGCACGCTAGCCCTAATATGGTCAAAGGGGTGTGGCTCTGAATAACCCCCCTGCCCACTCCGCCTGGAAGAACTGGACCTGTTATGCTAACAACCCCCCTTGCATGCACACACACACACACACGCACACACACACACACACACACACACACACACACACACACACACACACACACACACACACACACACTCCTTTTGTTTAAATCATAACCTTTTACTGTGGTCTTCTCTTTTTTAATTTTATTTATTTATTAATTCTCTGTATGTAGTGTACTGACCTGAGCAAAATTAATTTCCCTCGTGGACAATAAGGAGCATCTTATCTAATCTAATCAAAGCCTTCTCCCAACTCCTCCCCTTCGCCAGCCAGGGACCAGCGGGAGTCACCTTGGAGCCGAGGCCCGATGCTAATGAGGGAGAGACTGATATAAAACCAATAAGCGGCGTGTCCGTCCGAGGTGGCCTCCTGTCAGCGCGGGACGTCGTAGGGTGTTTGGGACGCCCCCCCCCCGACACGCCCCGGGTCTGTTTCCACATTGCATTAGACACCATTACATGGCTTGGCCTCGGCCCAGGTCCAGCTTCACAGCGTGCCGGCTCCTACCTCTACACCGGGGGCCAACGTGACCCCTCCATGTTCCTGCCGTGTTGCGGGCGGGCGGAGAACAATCCCATTAGATTGTGCAACTGGCCCAGAGCTGATCTGACAGGGAGCACATTAAAACCATGTCCAGTCACTCAATGATGGAACCTGGAAGCGAGGGATGATGAAGAGGAGGAGGAGAGGGGGAGTGTCGGAGAGAAGAGGGAAGGGAGTGGGGGATGGGGGGTCTAGGAGGGGTGTCGGTATGACAGCCAGGACATGGCGATTGAGAGGGCGTGTGATGGTACCCGCCCAGGTGCCCTTGAGCAACCTGTCATTCAAAGCACTTTAATTAATTTCTCAGCCCTGCCTTCTTCCCCTCTGTCCTGCCCAGTCATGCTAAGTGCAGGGGGGGGTAGCAATAATGTGATGGAGAGCTTATCACCAGCAACATCGGCTTGGATATAAGGAGGATTTGTACTGCAAATATCCAGCCTTTTATCTGTCATTTAATCCATTTTATAAGGTGATGTGTGTTGGGCTTCTTCTCTTCTTCAAGTACAAATGTAATTATTATTATTTTTTTTGTATCTACTTTTTCTCCTCCTTTTTCTGTGATTTTTCTCCCATCCCAATTTACCTCTCATGCCAATTCCCTCCCCTGTCCTGATCGTTGCTCGCATATGCCCCCCACTGGCCGGTTGTAGGGAGGATAGAAGCCCATCACATGTCCCCTCCGATACATGTGGAGGCAGCCAGTCACATCTTTTCACCTGCCAGTGCGGACTCTCATTGGCGAGGTGTAACGTGTGGGAGGCTCACACTGCTCCTGCCATTTTCCTGTCTCTGTTGTGCAGGCGCCCTGACCGACCTGAGTCGCTGTTTACAACGACCAGACTACCACCCATCGACTCTCCTCCCGCTGACTCTGCCAATTGAGTCAGTATGACGGCTGGCCCAAGCAACGCTGACAGCCGGATTCGATACCGGTGTCTCTTGCATTGGTGAGGAGCGCAATGTCCGCTGCGCCACCTAGCCGCCCTTAATTATCATTTTGTTAAAAACTCTTTGCCAATAGTCAGAACGGACCAGAGCCCCACCATTTTGCAGAATAGAGCGTTGTATTGTTACAGTGTATAATTAAGACCTCATTTTGACAGCCATTGAGAAAAGAGCTAATGAGGGTTCTGATGTATTCAATGTGAATGTGAATATTGAATTTTTAATATTTTATGGCCTTCTAATTGCCCTGGTTTCCGTTAATGACTTTGTCTGTTGAATATTACCCTGATTGAATGTGAGGCATAAATACCTTTTTTATGCGGAGAGTTGACAGAATAGCTGCATTTCCAAGCCAGACCAATCCCATACTTTACGATTGGCACGTGTGTGTGTGTGTGTGTGTGTGTGTGTGTGTGTGTGTGTGTGTGTGTGTGTGTGTGTGTGTGTGTGTGTGTGTGTGTGTGTGTGTGTGTGTGTGTGTGTGTGTGTGTGTGTGTGTGTGTGTGTGTGTGTGTGTGTGTGTGTGTGTGTGTGTGTGTGTGTGTGTGTGTGTGTGCGTGCGTGCGTGCGTGTGTGTGTGTGTGAGATCCGGAGGCATGTCTGTGACTGTGAATACATTTTGAATTACACTTACACTCTCCTACCAAGACGTATGTGTATATAATTACGGAGTATATCACACAAGCTACCTTGGAATAGAGTTTAATGGCTGTATCGTTTCTTTGTGGTGCGTGTCTCCTGGCCTTAATCTTCCCTACCACTGACATCTTAATAACTCAACCCTCTCCATCCATTTCCACCAGAGACGTCCGGATGGGGGTGGAAGGATGAGTTTAATGAATTTGACAATTAGTAACAGAAGTTAATGACTGCATGGGGCTAAGTATCCTGATGGACATGGCTGGGGGGGGCTGAGGGCTTCCATTGCTCAGGGCCATAGATCCTCATTAATAGCTTTGCTGCCTGTCTCAAGCGCCCGCTGGAGGAGAGAGAGAGAGAGAGAGAGAGCCAAGGCAGGCCTTTGTTTAGCCTGCCTTTGACGGGGCACCGGTGGGGGGGACAGGGGGCGGTGTGTGTCCCTCTGTCGCCGTACGCCGCGATGGCATTAGCACTGCTTTGGGCACTAGTTAACCCGAGACCACCTGATCTGGGATCAGTTGAAGCCTCCTCAAAATTAACTACGGTCATTACGGGTCGACGCGAGAGAACCGACTCGGGTCGGGGGTGAAGCGAGGTCTCTCTCCAGGTCCTGTGCCAACAGTCGTTGGAGGAAGGAGAGGTGGTTTGTGGTGCTGGAGGGAGTCGTGGCGACCTCTGCTGTGATTTATGTTATCGTTATGGTAGCTTCTCATGCAGGTCCCACTTGTAATGCAATCAAAACACCATTTGGCCAGAGAGCTCTCGTAAAGATTTTATCGAACATTATACTGTACTTCATGATCTACCCTTCTATTTTTTTGTCCTATCCCGCTATAAAACAGTTAAATAAATATTTCAACTAGCATGAAATCAAAGTTTGTGTTTTTTATGGCGTCATGAATACACATGGAACACTCCTGCAATATCCATCTCAACAGATTTATGCGTTCACTCTTCGCTCCTTTAAAATGACCCCCCCCCCCTGCACCAGCCTCTTCCATAGAGGATGAGAAAGTATGCATAGAATCTGTGAGATTCCAGCAGCCTCTCCGTTCCTCCAGAAGTGGCACCGGCTCCCCCCCCCCCCTGTTCTCATTCCTGTCCCGTCTCACCATGAGAGCTGTAATGGGCGACAAAAACAAAACCGCATCCAAAAATAACTCCTTTCCCCCAAAGCTTTCCGCCAAATGTGTTTCTGTTTGCCAGCGGGTCTAGGAGCTGGAAGTCTCCATTGCAAACAAGGCGTGTGTGAGAAAGTTGTCTCTCCTCCGCTCCTACGCAGGATTTAGTATTATAGTCTCGACTGTGTGTGATAATTATGTTACGCAGCGAAGTGGAGAGAGAGCCAGTGAAAAGAGAAGCCACTTCATTGGATGTGACTGAGGCGAAACACTCTGAGGCCCCGTCCTAACGCTCCCATCAGCCCCCAGAGACGGTGCGAGACGATGCTCTGTTATTCAGTCGGGCCCTAAGTCAGACCCTGCCAAGTTTAGAGCCAAGGGACGCCAACTGGTTTATTGATGCAATTTACCCCTTTAAATTTGTCCCAGTACACCACTTTCCTCTCTCTCTCTCTCTCTCTCTCTCTCTCTCTCTCTCTCTCTCTCTCTCTCTCTCTCTCTCTCTCTCTCTCTCTCTCTCTCTCTCTCTCTCTCTCCCTCTCATCCTCCCTCCCTTTCTTTCCCGTCTCTTATCCTCTCGCTCTTTGTTTCTTTGTTTCTTTTTTATCCTCTCCCTCCATCTTTCTCTGTCTCAGCCTCTCGTTCTTTGTTTCTTTCTTTTTTATCCTCTCCCTCCATCTCTCTCTCATCCTCTCATCCTCCCTCCCTCTCTTTCTCCGTCTCTCATCCTCTCGCTCTTTGTTTCTTTCTTTTTCATCCTCTCCCTCCCCCCCCCCTCTCTCTCTCTCTCTCTTGCTCCTAATTTGCCTCTTTAGGAACTGACAGTCGTATTTAGGCAAAAGGCTATCATTGCATTAGAATAGAGTGCGAGGCCCCGAGGCCTACCTAGAATTATACGACGACGCCCGCAGCCCTCTCAGCACTGAGCCGAGGTGGAAACGTTATCAGTCTGGCTTAATTACTGTCACAGAGGATCGCCAATTGACTGCAATGCATGTTCAAATGCGGGAAGTACAGGAGGAGGATCTGAAGGCTCTGGCGCTGAATCCCTGGTTCACGGGTACCTCTGGTATTTAACTGTAGCTGGAAGAGTGGGATGGTAGAGGGCTCATGTGTGAGCGTCCGTGTGTGTGTCCGTGTGTGTGTCCGTGTGCGTGTTTAGCTCGGGCTTCTTATTCTTTGTCCTCGACCGTGCCTGGGGGATGCTGTGTTTCCCCTCTGTCTGTGCCACACACACACACACACCCACCCACCCACCCACACACACACACACACACACACACACACACACACACACACACACACACACACACACACACACACACATACATAGTATAAATCCTTTATCTGATTAGCTAACATGTCTATGTGGATCTGTGTGTGTGTGTGTGTGTGTGTGTGTGTGTGTGTGTGTGTGTGTGTGTGAGGCGCTTCGCGTCACAGCGTCAGGCCCCAGGCAGGGCATGGATTTCATTTAGGAAAGTATCAAAGGTTTTACACGCTGTTCGCTTTAATCAGCATGTTTATCAGGCAGAGAAAAATTGCAGGAAGGGACCACGGGCAGAGGAGAGAGAGGGAGAGAGACAGAGCGAGAGAGAGACAGGAGGGGGGGTTATCTTAAGGACCAGTAGCCTGGGAAATTGATAATGGCTACAAGGTAATTTACTGGAGACTTGTGTATGCCTCCTCCGCCTCTAGCCTGGCCTCTCTTTCTAATTACAGCCCATGTAATGTTCTAATGAAGCTGCGGGGGTGTGCACGTACGTGCGCCTGTGTACTGTATGCGCGTGTCGCTCTGAATGAAGCCTGCTTCACCAGAAGATGATTGAATGCGTCTCCAGGCTGTGCCTGTGTCTTCCGAGTGACTGTGGTTGACTGTGGGTTTTGTTCTTCTGTTCGTGAATACGATATGAAAAGCGTCACATTAGTATTGTGTCGATACGCGATGATGCCACTTACTGACGCTATCCTGAATTAACGCCTTAAGTTGTCGCTGAGGTTTTTTTTTATTTTTATTTGAGTCTGTAAGGACCCGTCCTCCTGTTCACAGTACTGATAAGGTTCACAAACCGTGGGTTTTAACACACACACACGCACACGCACACACACACACACGCACGCACACACACACACACACACACACACACACACACACGTACGTCCTATACCCCTCAGCCTCTAGGGGATGTGGGCTGAGCCAGGAAGGCCTTGATATGAACGGAGTGTAAACATCCCCACCACCAGGCTATCTGATGGGAGACGTGAGAAGCCTGTTTTCAGAGCCTGTGTCTGTAATGCGCAGACCCATACTGGTTTTTAAAGCGGATGGACACTTTGGAATCGTGGCGAGAGAACATTACAGATACAGGTCTTTAAAAACGGATGGACACTTTGGAATCGTGGGTAGAAAACGTACGCTTTTTCTTCAGGTAGATGCGGGATTCCAAATTTCACCTGCCACAAATCAATGCTTGTTGACCTACCAAAAAGCGGGGGGGAGAGAAGCCACAAGCCACAGTCAAAAATCTGGTGCTTTATTTCTTAACCTGTTCCAAACATGAGTCGAATAAAGCCTGTTTTTTATGTCTTCCACGTATAATAATGGAATATAGGCACAATGGAAAAGGCAATCGTCCGTGTCGTAAAGTTTCCTAAAGGAGGCCTTTCCTCCTCCTCTCTTCTCTTCCTCTCTCTGCTGCGGACAGGAAAAGGAGGGTGTCGAGGCGGTGTCAGTGGGAGCCATTCTCTCCGACTACCAGAGGGTCCGTGTGGAAAATGTGTAAGTTCAAAACACAAGCACACACTCGTGGTCACATGTTCGACTCCCTAACGCACTAACACACTCTCACACACACTTACACACTCTGTGGTCCACTCAGGGAAAAAACACTACCATCTTTATGTTCGAAACTTGGATTGAGTTTTGTTTACACACACACACACACACACTTGCACAAACACACACACACACACACACACACACACACACAATGAGTTTTGTTTACACTATAATGTTTGGACTAGCTTTGTTTTTACGCTGTAACTATTGTTATATGAGGAGGAGTTTATTGCAAAACATCACAGTAATAGGTTTTTGGGATATCATAAATATGGTGTTCTTTGCATTAACAGACAGAAACCATATACAGTCTCATCTGAGTCTTAAAGGTTAGAGGGTTTATTTGAACAGAAACACCCCTCATTCTCTCTTTTTCTCTCTCTTTTTCCCCCCTCTCTGTTTCTCTCTCTCTCTTTCTCTCTCTTTTCTCTGTTTCTTTCTGTTCTCTCTGTCTGTCTTGCTCTCTCTCTCTCTCTCTCTCTCTTTCTCTCTCTCTCTGTTCTCTCCTGACAGTGATCGGACACATTCCTAACACAAGCGTCTCTTGTCTTAGATTTCCAGCCAAACCACAGAGCTCTCTACCTGTGAACAAATCCTGCTGTCAGTCATCCATTATTTCCCCTCACAGACACACACC
>NC_140167.1:55155698-55193198 GCF_963971535.1 Notolepis coatsorum
ATTTCAGATAAGAGCCTGACAAATTTCACATATAACCCTAATCTCATCATCTTTTGTCTGGCGCTGCCACCCCTCCCCTTCTCTATCGCCCCTTCCTTTCTCTCTCTCTCTCTCTCACTTCTCTCTCTCTCTCTCTCTCTCTCTCTCTCTCTCTCTCTCTCTCTCTCTCTCTCTCTCTCTCTCCCCCTTTTCCAAGATGAGGCGATAGTGAACTGCTATTGTTTTGGCGAAAGGTGTTTTGAGAGCGGTTGTTCAAAGGCTTGGTACGGATCACTTCTTGGTGAGGAGGAGATGCTTATTTCATGCATTTAAAAGCAAATAAAATGTTACACATCATGAATCCAATTCCCTCTGCGTTCCTCTGTGAAGGCAGGGGGATTACAGCCGAGGCTGTCAGATCGTAAGACGGCCCACGGATGTTTGCGATACTCCGTGCGGCTCAGGCGGCATCTCCAATCTCCCCGGCTTCTAATTTAGCATTAGGCTCAGTGTATATAGGCGAGACCCCGAGCAAGAGCACAAGCCGTTTCAATTAAATAAGGTAACTGACTGTTGTAGGTTTACATGAATGGACTTGTTAAAGGTGACCACGGCCAATCGCGATGGTAAAAAAGAGAAATTCTGGCTTTTCTCCCGAAATAATTGGCGGGACTTCTTCAAAGGTAGACGAGAGAGCGGCGCATTCACGGAACTCGGAAAAGGGAACGTCTTTTCATCTCTAGAGCGCCGTCTTTTGTTTAAAAAGATTGCGTTTCAAAAGGCCCTTTTTTTTCGCGTGATTGAAGGGGTTTTTCATATTCCAACGATTGTACGGCTATTGTAAGGCTACAGCGATACGGTTTACCTTTGTGATGCCGTGTAAAATATCCCCCCCCCTCTCTCTTTCTTTACAAGCTCCCTCACGTATTGTCCCTTGGTGAGATTCCAACACTTTTACCTTTTCACATTTCCTCAACCCCCCCCCCCCCGAATACCGAACTGATGCGCCGGAGACCTCCCTGATAAAACTCTTTTTCATTTTTTTTTATTCTTTCGCTAATTTCACCCTCTTGAATGTAAAAAAAAAGAAAAAAAACTCATCCTCATTACATCCTCATTACTGGCCTCTGCCGCTTTTAAAGTTCACTGGATTTAATTGCAGTTTTATAGGATAATATGGGATAAGAAGCCCTTTTAAAGGAGAGCCATTCCTCTCTGTCGCTCCCGAGGAAGGCCCTCTCTCCAAAGTGTGCTCTGGCTGTCGGCGCTAGCAGACTAATGGCGGCTTCTAGTGGGCTTATTTGGGTTTAATGTGGCATAATGAGGTGAGGTAATTGGGATTAGGTCAGGTTGTAAAACAGGTTGAGAGGAGACGGCGACGTGAAGAGCATGTAAATGAGTGGCGGCGGAATCGGCCCAAGGCCTCGCCGGACCTCCTTAAAGCACTGTCGCCGGACTGCCGCTCACTTCTCCGCCGTCCCCTGTTCTTTGCCGCCGTTCTGGTAACCTTTTTAGCCGATCAGGGACCGTCAATTAGGAAACACTCGTACACGTGTGAAGGAGCCTTCGGAGAAACGGAGGCAGCGTGCTTTCCCTTTTCTTTTTATTTTTTTTTTACTTCACATCCATTTTATCACTCATTCCTGTCGCAGGCATTTTACCAACCTCCACCTCCCTCCCTGTAAATATCAAATCATGTATCATATATTATTTAACAGTCTGGGAAGTTAATGAACATATTAAAAGAAGGGAAAAAAAGCGACATCCCCTCAGCAATTTGAAGCCAATCATTAAAATTTGTTAAAAGGCATGACTAATTAAATGGAATTGAATTTTAATGCTCTCTCTCTCTCTCTCTCTCTCTCTCTCTCTCTCTCTCTCTCTCTCTCTCTCTCTCTCTCTCTCTCTCTCTTTCTCTTTCTCTCTCTCTCTCTCTCTCTCTCTCTCTCTCTCTCTCTCTCTCTCTCTCTCTCTCTCTCTCTGTCCTTATTACCTTTGTGGCAGGGTTAAGATGAGAGGATGTCGAGATTAGATATTCTCACACTAATTAAGACCACCCGTCCCCTGGGAGGAGAACAAGGGGCTCATTCTCTCCCTCTGCACTCGTTCTCTCCTCACTCCCTCACTCCCTCCCTCCTTCCCCTCCCTCCGCTGTGGCCTACCTCCTCCTCTCCCGTAGTTCTGGACCATGGGGGCCCAGGGGAGGGACACAGCTGGGATCAAGATGAAACCGAGCGGGGATGCGCGGCACAGCCTTTTACCTTTCTCTCTCTTACCCTCCCTTCTCTCTCCTCTTCCATCACTCGTTCCTTGTGGGGGGGGGGGGGGGGGGGGGGGGGCAGGGCGGAGGACGACACCTTGACCTTGAGGTTGTCAGGCCAGTAGAAGAAAAGAGAGTTTCTCACATTATGATAACTTTGTTCCTCTAATTAAACATGTGAGGATGAAGAGGAGGACCATAGGTAGTCTGAGAGCTGGATTGCGTTTTTCTCTTAAAATTACAAGAACAATTGTGAAGTACTTTTAGCTCTGTGTACCGAATGAATGCAACGGTACATTAACACATTGAGTGCCACGCCCCTTTCAGGAAGTGCATCTGGCTTTGCCGTCCATTAACCCCATGTAAACGCGCACCTTGTTTGTAGAGCTAAACCTATATTTTATATTATAGCTATGGGTCTAATAACGCCGTCAATTGTCAGTGAGTTGCTTCCAGTCAACGTGCAAAAAACGGATAATTTTTTCATCCGTACATTTCCGTTTTATACAGTTTTGAATATGAATATAGTTTGGGTGCTTCTGAGTAATTCCAGGAAAAAGACGCGAAAACAGCGTTTTTTTGTCTAATTCAATAAACACGTTGTCATTTTTCACCTGATTATCGAATCTTCCTGAAATCAACGCTAGATTATCATTATTATCCTTCCTCGTGCATACATGAAATGTGCCCTGGAGCGCGGCGCTCCCCCCCCCTCCCCTCCTGCACCCAACGGTAAAGAGCCACACACATAAAACACAGATAGTTTCAATCGCGGTAGAAAAAAATATCAGATCAACGCAAGATTGGATATATAGAGTCCTTACCTGTTCTCTGATGTAATGCAAAAAAGATTTTCCAATTATCTGATCGCCATTCCAGTTATCCACAGCGATCCTGTCTCCGTTGTTATTGGGCATTGCACATGAACGGGCGGGCGGGGTCAGTTGTCCAAGCCATCCCTACAAGCGCATGTTTTGCCCGAGTGTTTAGGACCCGCACCACGCTGCAGCTCCGTAGAGAAAAGAAACTACACCGTTTCTAATGGAGTGCAATAGCGGCCGAAGGCGTTAGAGGGCGGTATAAGACCGTCTGCCAGCTCAGACACATTCAGAACAGTATGCACAAGGTGCCCCGCTGAATTATGAATGGCAATAGCGATTAAAAGAAATACCATGAGAAAAACGTAGTTCTACGTTTCCGGCACTCAACCGTCGGGCGACAGAAACGTAGTTATATTTCGTATGGCATCGCTCCCGCTCTGAGCCTTACGAGATACTCTATATCGCCTGTGATACCTAATGTATCTCCCACGAACAAAAACACATGCACCCCACCTGTATGGGGCCCCGCCCCTTATGGTGGCACCACCCATATAATCATGACTCTGGTCATGACACACCCTTCCTCTATTTTCGTCCCAGCGCACTGGATGCTTGCACCATGCGAGCTAGCGGAATGTAAAAGATTAAGGAAGATTAATAATGTTGGAAGCTTACCGGAGGTTGCTGGCCCCTGGCATCTTCGACGCATGTTTTCGGCGACACGACGGGCCTGTGATGTTCCTCGGTTGATGACTGCACATCGAGGTTCAGCTGTACAAGGCTGGCTGTCGGGCCAGCTTGTACTCAGGTAGGCCCTGTGTCTTCAGGCATGGGTATTAGTGTTAGTAATGCTGGTTTGTGTTGTTAACACAACCTTGTTGTGTGTTGGCGCCAGGGGCAAGATGGTTTGGTGAACGTTCTCTGCAGGGAACGGTTTCCAAGCTGTCTTGGGCGTGCTGCTAAAACATCTAAAGCTATGCTAACATGCTATCGCTACTGCCGCATGCTATCACTACTGCTAATTGCTATGCTGTTTTAATGTCTCCGCCGTGAGATGTTGTCACTCTCCCGCCTCTTGCCCGGTTCATCAATGAAGGTCAGTCGGTAGCTGTTGTGGGGTTTTGAGTTCTATTTACCTTTTTCGGGTAAATGGGTTGACAACGGGGTAGGTCGTGGCTAGGTTCTAGCCAGGTATTACCTTGTGTTCCGGCGGGGTTTGTTGAACGGTGTTCCCATCTGGGTTGGCGTCGGGTAGTGGGGCTATGGGTCCAGCCGACATGGTAAACATGTTGCGTGTCTGTGCACAGGCAATTGTTGTCTTGGGTTCCACATTGCCTGGCGTTAGGCTGCAGTAGTATAAGGGCAGGGCCGCTTGGGAGAAATGTGAGGCCCTGTGCGTTTTTAGACGCGAGGCCCCCCATCTCCTGGGGCGGCCCTGTGTAGGGGGCTATTGTTTCATTTTGTCACTCTGCTATGAGAAGGTCTGTCTTGCTACAGCTTTCTCTCCTCTCAAACCATTCATACTGACGGTCAATCGGTATACTGGGGGAGTAGTGCGGGGGGGGGGCTTTGTTTACCTTTTTTGGTAAATGGGCTAAACTAGGGCTGGTGTTCTGTTGTGAATATTTTGAATGAAGACGGGTCTGGTCCGTCTCCCCTTAAACTTTGTGTGTATGGGTTTGCTCATTCTACAGTTTTTGTGGTTTAGCTCTTTTTATTCATTTAACCTTTTCATGGTCCACACCACAGTGGAGGGTGCTGTTTGCAATCACCACTGGTGCTCCATGTTAACGTCAGTCCTTTGTTTTTGATATATTGAAACAATGCCCCGCCCGGCCGACACCATGGGTCGGCCTGGCGAGATGGTGTCTGGTGGAGGGGCCTTGAGGGCCGGCCGACGTCGACACATCGCGCACGGTGTTGGTAAACCACTCCGTCGAGGATGTTGACGTTATTAGCTTTGACCCAGCCGCAAGCTATAACCGCTCAGGGTTCCCCTCTCCGCAGGGGATTTTGGTCTTCTGCTGGAGCGCGGGCGGTATTGTCCTAGGCCCTACACCGCCTCACACCGCGCAGCCAGAAGAAGAGAGAGCACGGCCTCGTCAGCGGCGATGACGGGGCCCTCGACAGGCGGCCATGTTTCCCCCGCCAGTGGTGCCCTGGTTGGAGAATCGACAGGGTATCGCGAGGCCGACAGTCTTGGCGGCCGAGGGATCGGCCATTTTGGGTGATTTCGGTGTTGGTAAACCACTCCGTCGTCATTTTGCCGCGAGCAGCCCGCTCCCCGTTCAATCCTCTCTCTGGTATCCCCAGAGGCGGGGCTCTGAGCATTCTCCTTTGGCTGCGGGCCGCGAACCTTCATTGAAGCGTATGCGGCCCCATTCTTCGCTTCTCATGGAGACAGGGGCTGACACCCAGTTGATGGCTGAGCCTGGGTCTGTCCGTGAGAATGTTGTGCTGTCAAGCGGCTCCCACACCTTGAACTGTGTTGGTTGAGCCTGGTGTTACGTCTGTCAACTTAAGTGTTGTCAGCAGGGGGGCTCGAAACCTTTTGAGGCACACAGTGCGGGCTTCCCCGGCCTCGCCTTCGCCAGGCCAGGTATCATGTTGGTGCTCCCACTCCTGGAATATTGGCAAGTGGTCGCAGCTCACATGGTTTGGGGTGGTAGTGATATCACTGCAGGGCTACGGTGTGTAGGAACCCATGGGGGCCTTACACCTTGCATGTCCGGCTGCGGAACAACTCCTTCAGCATGTTCTGGAGGGGTGTTCAGTGGGGGGGCTTTTTTGATCGGAAGCCCCCCGTATCAGACAGGCCCTTTTCTGTCGGGGTTCCCCCTTGGGTGCGATTGCCTCGTGGGTGGTGTCAGGGTCAGGTGTTCCGACACGGAACGCGCTCCTCGCACGATTCCAGGGTTGTCTTCGCACAGCGGGGGGGACCGGGCCAACTATCTACAGTTCCTGGCGGACCTGCGCCACGTGACGGCGGGTGCGTTGGGAGTGTCGTCACATATGACTACGGCAGTACCATATGTCGAGGTAGATGGAGAGAATGGTGAGGCGGGGACTTGTGTTTACACAACCCCACCCGTTTTCAGGTTTGATACAGACCCTGTTGTCGGGGTCTCCAGCAGGGACAGCTCTGGTCGACGAGATCCAATCTCTGTGGACGAAGCAAGCCATCGTCGTGGCGTTCTCCTCCCGGTGTTCTCTGCCCGAGAAGTCGGGAGGGAGGGGTGTAAGACCCAGGCTGGACCTGTCCCATGGGAAGGTTCAGCATTTTTTGGATCGTCTCCTACCTGTTGAACACTGTCAGGTGGGGGTCTGGTTCTCCTCCATAGACCTGTAGGATGCGTATGCGCATCCCCGATCTTCCATCCTAGGGCTTACCTACGCTTCCTTTGCAGGGTTAGCGTATGAGTACCAGAGGCTGCCGTTCGGTTTTCTCTGGCTCCCCGCATCTTCACCAAGTGCGTGGAGGCCGCACTGGGGCCTCTGCGTCATCCGGGGTTACGGAGTGTTCTGCCCTGATGACGTTCTGGTCCTTCGCGGTCAAGGTGGATCGTCAGGTCTCGTACCAGGCAGGTCTCTACCAGCCTGGGGTTGCTGTAGACTGGATGTAGAGTATTCCTCTTCCCAGTCAACGGTTGGAGGGCTATGGGCATCCATCTCGGAGCGTGTTGTCAACACGCTCGGGAGGTTCCGTCCTAGGACGGTTACGGCGCTGTCTCACGTCGCGTTTTCACCGACGCCTCCCTCGCTGGTGATGCGTCGGGCCAACGCAGTAGGGGGCAGCTGGCAAACCATGCTGCCCGATCTGCGCTACGTTCAATGTGTTGGTGTTGAAAGCGGTCCTTCTGGTCCACAAATGGTGTTGATCAGGACGGACGATACGACGTCAGTGTCGTGTATCGACAGACAGGGAGGAGTACGCTCCCCCTGTCTGCACCAGGCGGCGGGCGGCTGGCTATGGGCGTCCTCCATCTGCGCGGCCTAAGGGCTCCCCACATCCCCGGCAGGGAGAATGTGGGTGCAGGTGTACTGTCGCGGGGCGGCCCTCATCCTGACGGGTGAGGATTGCGTCTGGACATGGCCAGGCAGGTCTGGGACCGATGCCGTGCCGCCAGGGATTCTTCCCCATACATCTGTTAGGTCAGTTGTTGGGACGGGTACGTTGAGGGGTGCAGGTTCTTGATCCTGATGGTGTTACCATCTGGAATGCGCATGCTCCCTCCACTGTCGCGCTTACGGCGTTAAGCCGGTGCAACGCTCCTTGGCTCCGACTTGGGATCTTCAATTGGTCCTCGGTCGGTTGTCCTTGGCCCCGTTTGAGCCGCTCGAGCGGGCGCCGTTGGGACAGCTGTCCTTCAGGACCGCGTTCCTTCTGGCTGTCACTTCCGCTAAACGCGTAGGTGAGCTCTGTGCTCTCTCGGTACGTCCAGAGTGCCTGTCTTTTCGGACCGATTGCGGTGTCACTCTGCGACCTAATCCTGCTTTCGTGCCTGAGAATATCCGGAGTTCCTTCCGCTCCCGGGATATTGTGGTTCAGGCGTTTCGTCCTCCTCCTCACACTGGTGAGTTAGATGCGGGCCTTCACCTGTCATGTCCAGTCCGTGCTTGGGGATTTACCTCAGCCGTACTCAGGATTTCAGGGTTACCGACCAGCTTTTTGTCTGTTACGGTGGGGCTCGTGCTGGTAAGGCACTGTCGGAGCAGCGCCTGTCCCATTGGTTGTGCGAGGGTGTTACCCTCTGCTACACGCTGGCTGGGCAGGATCCCCCTGGGGGCGTCAGGGCGCACTCCACTCGTGGGGTGGCTGCCTCTGCCGCTCTCCTGGGTGGGGCCTCGGTGGAGGACATCTGTGCTGCAGCTTCATGGTCCTCCCCGGGCTCCTTTGTAAGGTTTTACCTCATGGACATGACCGGGGGTTCTGTCTCCCAGGCGGTTCTGGGGTCTGTGGCCTTTCCTGCTTCCCGTCCTTTGGTCGGGTAGCGGGAGTGTATGGGTATGGGCCGCAGTGTGTTGAGTCACACGTGGTTCCGCCTGTACGGTGTGTTCAAGGGGTTCTGGCTCCCTCTTGTTCGCATTCAGGTGGAGTTGACTGCGCCCCCCCTTCGTTAGGAAGGATGGGGTGACAGGGCTCCCCGCACCCCTTGATGTGGGCTTACGGGTCCTCAGGGGGTACATCTGTCGGGTCTCGCACCCGCTCTTCCCCATTATCTCGTAAGGCTCAGAGCGGGAGCGATGCCATACGAAATATAACGATAGGTTATGTAGATAACCTAGTTATATTAGTATAGGCTAAGCTCCCGCTCTGCGCGCCCTGAGTTCCCTCTTGAGGGATCTTTTCCTGGGACGGGTTTTTGGCGAGGAAGGGTGTGTCATGACCAGAGTCATGATTATATGGGTGGTGCCACCATAAGGGGCGGGGCCCCATACAGGTGGGGTGCATGTGTTTTTGTTCGTGGGAGATACATTAGGTATCACAGGCGATATAGAGTATCTCGTAAGGCTCAGAGCGGGAGCTTAGCCTATACTAATATAACTAGGTTATCTACATAACCTATCGTTCTACGTGAACGGCACCCAATGTGTTAACGGAACGCACAGAACTTTTTTTTGTGTGCAGAATTCAAAACTTCAAAACTCCAAGTTCACCTCTTCCCAAAATATAATTTGCGCAAAGTGCCAGGTGTTCGTTCAACCCACGCACAACACTGAGAGCTCACCTGTAATTTAGCATAGCCTCATAGTGTGGCGAACACACACACACACACACACACACACACACACACACACACACACACACACACACACACACACACACACACACACACACACACACACACACACACACACATGATGCTTTTTTCTCTCTTCAATAACATTTTACCCTGAGGGCTGATTTACAATAAAGTTCTAAAACAGAAAAGTGGGCTACTTACATTCTTGATGCTAGAACTCCAGCTGTAGTTTACATAGCTTGCATAAAACTGTCTCGAGGTTCCACAAGTTAATCAAAATCCGAAGTATTTCCAACCGGGGCTTGAGATGCTCAGACGTCTTCTGGTTGTAGTTGTTGTTAATTATTACTTGATTATTTTATTATTACACGTTGTTCAGCTCAATGATGTTGCCTGTCTCCTAACCGTCAAGCAGTGCATTCAGGCCGACGCCCACCGGTGGGCTGTTTTTTTCACAATAATTTTTTTTTTAATATTCTTTTTTTAACAAGTTGATTATTAATTTGAATATAGAATATTCATTGACAGCCCTACTTAACAGTAACTGCACACTACATCACCCCTGAGTGGAACACTGTACCGAAAACCCGTACCGAACCGTGACTTCAAAACCAAGGTACGTACCGAACCGTGGTTTTTGTGTACCGTTACACCCCTAGTGGTTGAGTAGTTAGTGTGCATGTTATGCGTTCCTCTGTAACGCTAGGATCCCATTGTTGATGACAAAAAAATTGCTTGGCCCCCGTTATTGCTGCTTGCAGCTTCACACTTGTCACTGCAACTTCCTTGGGTCCTCAGCGATACACCTGCCCAACGTAAAGCTGATCGGATGACCCGCTCTCGGAGAGCACTCATGTATGTTCACTTATCGTCCTCTTTTCATTAAAAATTAATGGCACGCTTGTTGTCCGTGGCCAAGCTGCAACCCTGGATTCATCATCCGCACACTCATCAAACTGCACGCCACGCACACACCTATAAAGAGCCGGTGCCCTTGTTTTTCAGCCGTCCATACTGACTTATGCGTCTGGTTAGATAAGTGCTCTTATTATGAGTCATTACGAACAGTGAGAGTGATGTAGTACGTGAGTGTGCTTTCGTTTTGTTTACAAAAAGGAGTTGTTTACGTGGCGAGACGTGTCACCATGGGGACCGGGTGGGGGGGGGGGGGGGCAGGATTTAGTGTCACGAAGGGAGTAAAACCCATCAACACCTAAGGAGCCGAGTTAAAGAGTACACCGCTTTAAGTACACCCTTTTACTGGGGCTAATATGTCCCCTAATCCCTAAATGGGACTGATCAAAGACAAAAGTGCTAAGCTTTTTATGAAGCTTACCTTGAGAGGGCAAGTGGATATTATGGCAAACGTCTGCGTTCTGAGTGAGCTTTACTTCTTGGGTTTCTGTTTTGGGGGGAGTCCTACTGTAACTAGCTAGTGTGGCACGGGCGCATATGCGCACAGTGCTCTCTCCTCCTCCTCCTTCTCCTCCTCCTCCCGGCTCCTCTTGCTCCCATGCCTGTGAGTCACTGCCATGCACCATTTCAAGGGGAGGGAAAAGGCAAATAAACAAGATCTCTTTCCAGAGTTTACGTTCTCCGCGGGAACTGGATGATGGGGGAGTTGAATCGCTACGGCCAGCAACTGCAAACTGCTGGCCTTCCCCCGGAGAGATGTGTGTACACTGCTCTGCAAAGTCAAACAAATACATCCAGGGTGCAGCTTTATGTGTGTGTTTGTGTGCGACTGCCCATAAAACCTCCCTGCCTGTCATCTTCAATCACTGTTCTCTGTTCCTGATCAGGGCCTCTCTCTCTCTCTCTCTCTCTCTCTCTCTCTCTCTCTCTCTCTCTCTCTCTCTCTCTCTCTCTCTCTGTCTCTGTCTCTGTCTCTCTCTCTCTCTCTCTCTCTCTCTCTCTCTCTCTCTCTCTCTCTCTCTCTCTCTCTCTCTCTCTCTCTCTCTTTCCCTGTGTATGTATATGTGCACATGTGTATGTACTGAACATATGTGTGTGTGTGTTTGCCAGGCCTGGATCCAGAGAAACACTTGGGGAAATCTCTGGCTGACATGGAGCCCTATCTGAAACAGGTATGACCTCAACACACCAGCTGGTAGACACTGGTAGACACTCTGTTAGACACTCTGGTAGACACTCTAGTAGACACTCTAGTAGACACTATAGTAGACACTCTGGTAGACACTAGTAGACACTGGTAATCACTCTGGTAGACACTCTGGTAGACACTCTAGTAGACACTCTACTAGACACTCTAGTAGACACTCTGGTAGACACTATAGTAGACACTCTAGTAGACACTCTAGTAGACACTCTAGTAGACACTCTGGTAGACACTCTAGTAGACACTCTGGTAGACACTCTAGTAGACACTCTGGTAGACACTCTTGTAGACACTCTGGTAATCACTCTAGTAGACACTCTAGTAGACACTCTGGTAGACACTCTGGTAGACACTCTAGTAGACACTCTAGTAGACACTCTAGTCTAGTAGACACTCTAGTAGAAACTAGTCTAGTAGAAACTCTAGTAAGGCTGAGCCTGAACGTTCGTTCGTTACGCTGGCATTCGGATTTTAATGAATGGGTTCGAACGTTCGCAATATCTTTTTTTTTAAAAAGGCGCTCAGGGTTGAGTCGAGGTGAGGAGGCGCGTCCCCGCGGCGCTCGCTCAATTATTCAATCATGGCAGCTGCAAGAAGTGGGAAGACGTCACCTGTGTGGAAACACTTTAAATTAACGGAGGATAAGGCAAAGGCTGTGTGTCAAATGTGCGACAAGCACTTGGCATTCCACGGTGGCACATTGTAAACTGGATCTGGACGGCGGGCCCACCTCCTCAACCACGTAGACACTGCAATTTGATACCAAACCAATGAGCGAGAAGAGAAAGAAGGAGTTATTTAGAGCCATATGAAATCCGCGTTCACCGAATCGCGGACGGAATCGCGGAATTAACCAATAAAAATGGAATCAACTGCAAAACGTGGAATATTGCAGAATTTGGCCTAATCTGGACTGAAATTCCGTTTTTGGGTGGAACGTTTGGTGCACACACGACCGGGGAGGTGGGGACGCTAGAGCGGGTTACACACAACGCAGCAGTGCTCAAGCACCATGAGAGAGAGAATGGGGATACTACTCCTGTCAGACCATATATGGAAAGTTTGATTGATTGAAGCCACGCCCCCTTCTGAGATTCAAGGAGGCGGGACTTCCGGTTTCGGAGGGGAGGGACATCCAGTTTCGGAAGGGGAGGGGTTATAAGGGGAGGGACATCCGGTTTCAGAATGTTTTCAAAATAAAGTTTCAGAATAAATGTGTGTGTGTGTGTGTGTGTGTTTTCTTGGGTTTCCCTGGTGATACAATGTGTCTAATGTGTCTGTCTGTCTGTCTGTCTGTCTGTCTGTCATGGGGGTGATATATGTCAACCCCTGACAAATTAGCATTATCCTCCTTAGGCCTGCCACGATAACACATTTTGCTGGGCGATTAATTGCCCCCGAAAATATCGCGATAAGCGATATTATTGCGACCGGTTAGAGAATTTTTTTTTGGAGAAATTTATTTCCCAAAACTTTTATTTTGAAGCCCACCGCTCCGTCTTTTCCGGTGTTTTAGACTTTTATTTTGAAGCCCACCGACCGGACCGGAACTATTGTTGTGATTATCAGGTACTTTTTGGGTACCTTTTTAGTCCCTGCTCTGTCGTGGTTCCAAGCGAGTAGAAGTGGTACCAGAAAAGTCACGTGAAACACTGCAGACCACTGATTGGTCAGAATAGAGACGCGTCACTCGTTGGAGAGTCTGAGGGAGTCTGAACGAAAACAGAAAGCCGCCATCTTTAATGTCTCACATAGGATTTCATAATCATTATGTTTGCAGCAGGCACAAGTGCAATAAACAAAGGATACAGTCACTGTGTATTCTGCCTCATTTATTGATTAAACAAAACCGACATCAACACAATTTGCCACCGAGCGGAGAGTTTAGTCTCGCAAAAAGATCGCTGACTTGTAAATAATGTTGTGCTAGCGTTTTAGCATGGCTATCGTACATAGCGTGATCAATATAACTCGCTATTGATTGTTTGTATGAGTAACGTTAATGCTAGTAGAATAGACACAATGAGGGGTAACGTTAGCCCCACGGAGCTCCTGTGCTGTGCTCTGTAGTAAAGCCAGCGGCCCGCCTCCCAACACGGACAGTGACTGACAAGGGGCACTGGGTCCGCCTCATTAAAACAAACGCGCAAATAGCAATTAATCGCGCCCGTCAAAATCATTGCATTCATTTTAATTATCGCGGCAATTAATCGATTTATTGCTTATCGCGGCAGGCCTAATCCTCCTACATGCAGAGATCCTTCTGACTATTGACTCAATCTACTAAAAATAGTTCATTCTCCCCTTTTAAAAACATCTCATACAATATCTTGGATTTCCTTCGACTGTCACTTTTGTGTTGATTGAATATTTCATGCTGTGTAATGCAGGTCACCGTACTAAACTTCTAAAATACATCTGTAATGAAACACATTGTTTTTACCGCTTTTCTTATCATTGTGTAAACAGGTAAAAAAAACTAGGTTATTATGTCTGTTTTAAGTGTATCATTGACCCTCAGCCAATAAACAAAAAATTCAGAATTCAATAGGATTATGTGTTATCACGTAACGAACAATAACACTATGCAACAACCATCAAATGCACTCACAACACACACATCCAAACGCACACACTAATTTTAAACAAAACAACACATTGCAACACCCACTCTCCACACTTTAGAACACCTAAACACCCCATACCTGTGTACACCTTACTGTAAATTGTGCCTAAATTGTACCTCACCCCCATTTCTGCTTTGCACTATATAGTATTGTATATTAGTATTGCATAGTATCTTGTATATTGTATGGTAACTCAGTTACTTCTATTCTGCATCGAACATTGTACATATGTATATACTGAACACTGTGTCTACGTGACTTCTAGTTTTACTTCTATTTTACATGCTATACTATTTTATATCATACTTATCTCTTGCCTACCACAGTCTCTGGAGCGTAGCAGAAAGAAGCATTTTGTATAAAAGTATTCTGTACTTCTGTATGACAACTATTAAAGAAACTTGAAACTCATGTTTTTTACATGTACCAATGTACATTTACCCATGTACATGTTTTCAGGTGACACTGGCTGCGGTTACATGGTGACTTTTAATTCCGAATTATAACTTCGGAATCAAATCATTCGGATGTAAAAAAAAATCATGCGAGTTTACATGTCAAATCTTAATTCCGACAAGGTGTTTACATGAAAGTCACTGTCTAATCGGGAGTTTTCGAGTCATCGTAAGGTTTGGGGCTGGGAAGGCTTCTGATTGGGTAAACGTAAACAGGATGTTAACGTCATTACGTTTACCAGCAGTAAACAAACAGCTGCGACCGGTATTCTCAGCTACTGTGCTAGCGTACCAAACAACATTAACCAGACTCTCGGTGTGTCTATTCTGCTAACGTTAAAGGCCTCTAAATGCTACAGCAACTTCAAAGCAACTGCACCACAACATCGACAAAGCAAAGGTGTTGCAGGCCTTTATGCTTCTGCAACATCGACGCACAGCCTATGTAACATTGTACCCCGTATGTAGCAACCCATTGATAACAAGCAGACAAATAAGCATAATTTTTACTTCCGGGCGGGGGGTTTCAAAATAAAAGAGCGACGTCTAAAAGCACCGTAAATACGTTTATTCTTTACAATATCTAATATATATATCTATACACGAACCTAAACTAATCTAAAGTTAGTTTAGGTTCGTGTTAACGTTAGATAATGTACAAAATAAACCTATTTACGGTGCTTTTAGACGTCGCTCTTTTATTTTGAAATCCCCCGACGGAAGTATTATAGTGTCTGTTGCTAGCAGCTTCACTTTTGCCGGCCGGTTCTGTGCTTTTTCTAGCTAACGTATCATCATTCGTTTCCAAAGGAGAGGAGAGAAAGACCGCGGCTCACATGCAGCTCAAACTACCTGTTGGAATAAATTAATTGATTGATGTTTAACTTGTCCCTGTGTGTGTCCAGTCATTTCGACTAGCAAACGTTGTATCTAACGTTACCTCAGGATACCATTGTATTTAGTTGGTTAGCTATGTAGCTATTTTGTGGATAGCATTTTGTATAGCATCAATACTAGCTGGCTGGCTACAGCTTTATTTACTAAATTATGGAGGCTTTTTAATCGTCAAGGTAAGAGAGGATTTGTCATGATCAACTGAAGGCGTATGCTATGGAACAATATGTGCCCCTGTTCGCGATCATATGTGTACTGTAGCCTATGCGCGATCATGTGCAGAAAGACCGGGGGGAACTAATTCCGAAAAAGCGTTTACATGGACAGAAAAAGCTTTAATTCGGAATGATAAACGGAATAAACCGGCCACTTACATCGGAATGGATTTTATTTCGGAATGGCCATTTTCATTCGGAATTAAGTATTTTCAGATGTTTACATGATAACTTTAAATAGGATTTAACGTTAATTCCGAATGAAAAGGGGAATAAACTGTCCATGTAAACGCAGCCACTGATATAACTGCAAATTGTCTATAGTAGATACAAAGATTTTGTAATACACTGTTTAGAACTATAGTGTTTGCAATATTATGTCTGTTTTACATGTGTGTAGCACGTTAGAGTTGCAATTCCTGCATGACAGTTGCTATACCTTTTACCAAGTAGTCATTTGAGATCATAGATCCCTTTTCTCCGAGCTAGACCTGGCCCCCAAATGACAGCAACAACAAACGCCTAAAAATACACAAAAAGCAGACTGATACATAAAAAAAGGCAAAGTGGGCCCTGGGGTTACATTTGAGGTGGAGCAAACTATATTGAATGGGTTTTTGGGGGTAAAAAGAGGATGGAAGGTAATGATTTGCAGGAGGTTGGTATGGGAGAGATGTTCAGGTCATAAATATAAAATATAACACCACGTTATGCAGTGAAGCAAACTATATTGACTGGTCTCATTCTTTAAAATGCCCTTAATTTGGAACTTTAAAATCAGATGGTGGTGAAGGGATGCAGTTTAAACGTTTTTTTTAAATCCTTTACAGGCTTAGCTATCATAGAACATGAAGGCCTTTTCCCCTATTTTCAGGGGTACTATGACATATAAATTGGGTTTGATGTTATGTTGAGGTTTGAACCGTGGTAAAAATCGGTAGTTGACCTATAAATGCTTTATAAATACAGGTGTACCATTGAACCAGTCTATGGACATTCATGGACGGTTAGTTAACTTTAGCTAGAGTGCTTTGAAGTGACCTATATCCAGAAATAAGTCTTAATTTATTAATTGAAGACATATGAAATACCCTATTGAAACAGTTAAAACAGCTTGGACAGACACATACATACACACACAGACACACACTTACAAGTTATCACTCTTTTTGTTGTTTTGTATCACAAACACTGGTGTATTTGGAATCTGGTATGTCCTAAATGTATGGATGTAGCAGTACTGTCTATTTGTATGTCATGTATGTCATATAGGCCCTGATGAATTGAAAATGGGGGACTCTGATGTAAACAAGACAAAAGTCTTTCTCTGATCTGTAACCTCTTAACCTTGTCAAAGACTCGAATATAGGGTACATTTATATCTTAATACATTGTATTCGTTTTACGAAATAAGAAATAAGAGATAATAACTATAGTTCTGTATCGTTAGTGGCTTAGCTTGGCATCACTACTGCACTATCTCGCGTACGTGCACGCGTACTGAATAAACCACAAATGTACCTCTAATACCAGTATTAGTCTGACCACACCCCTCATCAGCTTACCTTCATAAGCAGGTGTGTGGTCACCTGCTCTCCTCCTTCTCGCTTTCACCACAAGGAAGAAGTGCCTCGGTAGATCCCCACACTTGACACCATGATGGAAGAAATTGGATTAGGAACAGCTTGGGAAACAAGGATACGTTGACATCATATCTTTATTTTCTCTCTCACTATTTTCGAGAAAATACGGCGATATTGTCTTCGTACTGGAGTGTCTAGAAGATGATGATCATTCTAAAAACCCTCCACCGGTTTTCGTATTGGGAGCACGCCGCTGCATGCTTCTCAACTGCAGTTCCCTGCTGTGTTTGTTGGGGTGAAACCTGTCAGGCCACAGCTGAACTGTCGGACATGCCGCTGTTGTGAGGAGCGGTGCGTTCCAGGTTGGGTGAGTAGTGTTTGCTGGCGGGCTCCACTTGTCTGTTAGTGCTATGGGGGCTACTTGACAAAGTTTATGGAAACCGGCCCCAGGCTAGGGTCCTTTGTTTAGCCGCCTAGGCGACAGAAGGCCTTGGTCTGGCGACCATTATAGTTTTAACTAGTGGGCCGCGACCATTGACACTGGTGATCCCTGTGTGTTCTGGACGAGTGGATTCTCTCTGTCACCGTGTTAAGACCCCATCTTTCATATCCAAATGAGAGTATTCCTTCACGAGGGGATATGTGCATGTAATGTGCGATAGCGGCAGATTCATGTTCAAAGTCAGCTATACAGGCCAGTTGGTACTGTGCTGATTCCGCCGGACGTGGTAATGTCACCGTTGTGAAGCGGTGTTGACGTCTTGTTTTCTCTTTTCTCTTAAAAAGTGAGGAGGGGTTCAGAACGGCGGCCTGTCTGGGTGAGTGTTATGTCATTGTTTACATGTTCATAGCTTACGGTTAGCCGGTCAGTGGCCTGGCGCGGGGTAGCTTAGCTTCTCGCGCGCCGCCGGGAGCTCGCTTCTGATCGCGTGCGTCGTTAGATCGGCGTCTCGCGAGCGGAAGCAATAGCACCCGAACGGTTGGAGCAGCCGTTAGCTTGATGCTATTCTGTTGAACGTGCTTTGATTTTAACATGTTTTACACTCTTGACCACGACGTCATCCTTGACAGGGGATGTTCGTCGACCCTGCCCTGAGCCTGGACGGGGATTGCGTCAACAAAGAGGACTGTAGCGACTGGTTGGAGCGGCGACGCTGCCCGGATCGAACAACACAGGACGGCTGTGTTCTACGGTGTCTTGTGACTGCACTTCGCTGATCTGCGTTCCGGGTAGGTACGGGGTTGGCCAGACCTCATAACACGTCTTCTGGTTTTACTTTGCTAAATGTATTGTGGATAACGGTGTTTTTTCCCAAAACGTGTGTTGTTGCAATGCATTTGGGATACGTTGCGGGTTATGTGTGAGCTGTTTTTGTCACTGGCAGTTAGCTTCTCCGTGCAGATCGTGATGTATTGATCTGGTTGTTGTGTGAGAAACATCATGGTGTTTATGTGTACCGTGTACTCACTACTAAGGCAACTAACCTATGAAGCTATGCTTGGTGACAAGTGAGTAAAAGAATGTTCTTTCTCAGACTGTAATGACAATGAACAGTGAGTTCACACATTAACAGGTTTTCCTGTTTTAACTGGCCGTATTGAGGGTAAAATAGGAGGATTGTGTTTTCCCCCCCGGTTCCCTGGGGACTTTATCACCTCCTATCAGACATGTTGTGCATTAATTGTGTCTTTTGTGTGGTAGGGATACGATGTAACTCTTAGCTTGATTGCTGAGGTTGTGCTAAATCTGCTGGAGAAACTTATTTCCTAAAGGGAAATTGGTTTGGTTGCTGTCATGTGTGCTTAGCAAGGCCTGTGGTCGATACTAATCAAGAATGATGTATTCTCTCATTGTGAAAAAAACGGCGTTCCTCTGTTGAGTGTTTTTGCCATTTTTTGTAGGTGATGATGGGTTGTGTGTGTCGTGTGACCTACAACTGGGTTGTACTGGCCACAGAAGCACATGTGTATGTTGGACCGGGGTTCTTAGAGCCCTCTCTATTCTGTGTTTTTCCTTAGTAAGAATCAGATAGCAGGTTAGCTCATGCGCTGTGTGGAGCTGTGAAACGCTTCATAGAGCTGACTATGACTGTGTCATATTCTCTTTTTGTCGTTACGTCGTATCATGGGTGTGGGGTCGTAAAGGGGTGAACTGGTAACCTTTCCTCTCCCCATTGTTCTGTCGGTCAGGGGTACACCCCCTGTCCTTCAAGGTTCCCGTCACGTGGCGGTTCGGCACGTTACGGGGGGGGGGGGGGGGGGGGGGGGGAGTTCCTGGTCCCACGGCCTGGTATATTGGGCGTGTGCACCGCAGGAATTCCCCCGCCATAGAGTACGTCACCGTGCGCGTCTCTGTTGGTAGGACTTCCGTGTGCTGTTCAGGTCCATGTGATGGATCTGTTTTCAGGGGGGGTGGTCAGGGCTCCTCCTCACCAAGCGCCTATTCAGGCCTTCTGTGAGTTCGGACTCCTTCTTCCATGTGAGGAAGCCTCCATCAGAGTACAGAGCCTTCCTCCTCAGATTGTCAAAGTGAGTGGACCCTCTAGAAGGGTCCTTTTCTATTGTATGTATATTCGATTCAATTCGTTTATTGAGTGTGTATGGGTTCAGTGCCTCTTCCCCGGAGGCCCTAAAACCAGTTTTTTACATGGCTCAAGGTGCAATATATTCTTTTCAATCTGTACAGCTCGCGTGGGAAGTCTCTCTGGGGATCCCCGTCTCTTTCCTATGGGAGGGTGGTGGGATGTAAAAATGTGAACATTTTTTACCCCGGCTGTGTAGACTGGGATACATACTGTTGATGCTTCCTTCTTTCTATTCCAGAAGTGTTGGAGTTAGGGAGTGTCACACCCCTCTTGTCGTTCCCCTGGGCGCCTTGGGGATTCAATGACAGGTCTAAATAGCCTGTTCATTGATGGGGGTGTGTCCCGACGCACGTATAGTGCTAGCTCGCTGTAAACAGGCGATTGACTGGCACGCCTTGGTTGCTTGTGGTTGAAACAGCGTTTTTATAAAGCAACTGAGATGGGGGTTTTTCCTCTTCCGACGACCACATCCCATGACCTGGGTGGGTTGTCGACGGATTCTCGTTCATGTCTGGGGGATGATGACGGGATGGATCTGAACATATGTAGTGGGGTCTCACGCCCTTGGGGTGGGCCACCAGGCGCGGTTCGTCCGAACGTCTGGGTGGCGCCTTCTTTTCATGTTAAGATCAACACGCATATCTGCCCTTCTCCTGGAGTAGGCATGTCGGCGTGGTTAGGGCACGGGACTGGTTCTGGTCACGCTGGTCCAGATCAGTTGAACCCGTTGTCCGCCGGGGATGCAGATCTGCTGTTCTGGTACCCTGAGGGACTTGGGCTTTTTTCAGGGGGAAAAATGCCAGGTCGGTCTGGGTGTCACAGGGTTAAGCGCTATGGAGACCCTGGTTGGGTATGTTTTTACTCAGCACTGTCGTCATGGCTTACAGCCATGCCATTCTGTACGCGCTCGATCTCGTCGGATCTCGGCCGCTACACAGGTTGGTCCTGGTTAGTACTTGGTTGGGAGACCGCCGGGGAATACCAGGTACGGTGTGCTTAGGGGCTGGTTCTCCATTATTTTTCGCTCCTCTCTCACGCATGGCGAAGAGGGGCCTGTGGGGGTGGTTTTTTGACCTCCTCTGGTGACCCTGTGCTTCCCGTACCGCCAGGCCCGGTCCGAAGTGATGTTTGCGACCCGTAGGCCTGGGTTAACCCTTTTTGGAAACTGAAACACTTGTACTGCGGTATAGCCGGTGTATACCCGCAGGTGTGTTTTGGAGTTTTTTCTTGAGGGGTTATAGGAACAACCACCGCATTGGGTAACACCGAGGTGGTTGATTCCCTGGTGTGTTGGAGCAGTGTCAACTCCCGGGTTCACCGTTTGAGGGTGCCCCTGCACGTTCATGACGTCTGCCAATCGTGTCAGCCTTCTCTGCCTCGACCCCTCTGGGTGGGGGTTGTTAAATGGAGGCTTGGTCATGCAACACCGCCAGCTTACGCTCCTTCCGCCGGGGCGGCTGTGTTCAGCTGTCCCCTCTGGCGCCTGTCTCGTCCGCAGTCTCCAGGCTAGGGTTAACAGCCTGTTGCCTGGTTTTTCCCCGGTGCGCTGCCTGCTTCCGTTGGTTAACCTTTTTTGTGTGCTTACGGCCATGCTGACTGCCTGTTCTGCGGGGTCAGTGTGCCAGGCGGTGTACTATTGGGGGGACGGGGCCCGCTCAGCTTACGGCCATACCGACCTGAACACGCCCGATCTCGTCCGATCTCGGAAGCTGGGCAGGTTCTGGCCTGGTTGGTTCCGCCTGGGAATACCAGGTGCAGTAACTGAGGGGCCTTTGTCCGAATACGCTGGCGATGTGGGGGGCGGGGCACTACGTGCCCACCTGGTGGGGTCTTGATGCTGGCATCATGGACTTCTCCGGGCCCCCATTCTAGGGAGTCCAGTCCTTTTGGTGGGTCTGGGTCTTCCTTCGTGCTCCGCTGCTACGGCCTTGCCACGGGGTTGGGTTTGCCCTTGACCCCGTGATTCTGGGGGCAGTAACGAGGTTGTTCCTCCGTTCGTTCCCGGGTGGCATGCGGGTTGTGCGTGTGTGTAGTCGTGGGGTCAAGCCACGGTCTGCTCACCCTGTGCGTTGAGTTGCTTGAGTGCCTCTTCGCACGGTCGGGTCCGTCGCCCTCCCGTGACGTCCCTAATAGGGGGGCTACCCTCCATTAGGGGGGGTCGGGGGGGCTCGGCCCTCCCTGTTCTGATGGTTTTGGGGGGCTGTCAGCGGGGTGTATTTGTCAGCCAAGTGGCTCCGCTTGGCCTCCCTTGTGCAGTAGTGATGCCAAGCTAAGCCACTAACGATACAGAACGTTAGGTTATGACTATAACCAAGTTCTGTTAGTTAGGGGCGATGCTTGGCATCAGACGGCCGCTGCAGCCCTTGTCCTCACCTTGTGGTGAAAGCTTGGGAAGGAGGAGAGCAGGTGACCACACACCTGCTTATGAAGGTAAGCTGATGAGGGGTGTGGTCAGACTAATACTGGTATTAGAGGTACATTTGTGGTTTATTCAGTACGCGTGCACGTACGCGAGATAGTGCAGTAGTGATGCCAAGCATCGCCCCTAACTAACAGAACTTGGTTATAGTCATAACCTAACGCTATCTCTATTGTATGGTCACCACTGTGTCCCAAACTGACAAATAGTTGGTATTACAGCATTTACATTTACATTTAGTCATTTATCTGATGCTTTTATCCAAAACTACTTACAAGTTCTGTACGATATGTGATCAGGGGGAATACAACTGTCAGCTGTGTAACAATATTCATCAGAGTGTTGCATGTTATAGTGTAGGTTAGTTTATTAGGACAAATGCATGACTGTAAGTTAGTTAGTTCTATCAGTCCATATAGGTTAGAATAATAGAATGTTTTATTATCCTTAGCCATTATGAGTAGGTCTGAGGTTACACTGGACTTGGAATCTAATCCGTAAATTTTTAGTACCTGGTTTAAATTGTGTTCATGTGAACACATCCATTGTGTGAACTAAAATATGCTATGAGTATATGGTTCTACAATACAATACTTGTAGATGTACATGTTACAAAAATATAAACCATTTGTATTTGAACAATGTAAATATGTCAGAGTTTTACTCTAACTCTGTAGATCCCTTAAACTGTTAACACTTTAACTGCCGGAAGACGTGTTTAGGCGTCATTCCCCGCCATGCTCAAGTTGCCGAAGACGCCGTAACTCGTCTTTGATATCAATATTTCAAAAATCTGTGATCGGATTCATATTTCCCATCCGCTGGCCTGAGACCCACCAAAAAGCCCCACTGAACCCTCTAGCGGTTCAAGAGCGCCATCTGGTGGCCGATCGGCGCAATCGCCTAACAGGAAGTTACTTGGACGATGTGCTGTTCTCCCATATTACTTCCGGGCACTCGGTAAAGGTCCCGGCACTCTAGCTCGTCACAATACATAGCGATCCGTTGCCAATAACTCGATAAACAACATGATTTGGACGTATATACCATTATACAACCTGGAAATAGACCGGGTATTCTAACATCCCATAATAGGAAAATGTATACTCCACGCTCATCGCCCAACGCCGCGAGGAAGATACGGTAAGATTCAGCGTTATTTTTCAATGTCTTCTATACTAACTGATCTGATGAACATTTGACCCACATTAGAGGAATGGTATAACGCTGCCCACGGAATTATAAACGCCCCCTCGCCCATCCGGTCAACATCAGATGACGTGTAGTAACTTCCAGAAGTCCGGATTTTTTTATATTGCGCCGATTGCTATCAAACTGTATTTGATCATCAATATAATGCATTTGGGGCTATAAATCACGTTCTGGAGAAAGCTGCAGAAAGAGATGAAAACATACTTATACTTTAGATCATATTTTAGTATGAATATGTGAATGAAAAAGTTTAACGTTCATACACCCTGAACAATACATATAGGACATTGAATGGGCCCTAATAATGGCAATTTAGCAATAGAATTTAAAAAGTTATAGCTCTGCAAAGAAGGGGAACTTCTCCATAGACAAATAGAGCTGGCAACCTATGGTATATCATGAATTTAGCCTTAGGCAATCAAAGTGTTAATCTTCTAGCCACCATGGGGGTGTTTTAACACCTAAGGGGGCCCCAATTCACACACCCCCCACACACACACAGACCCTCACAGACACATATTTTCTGAAGATTATATTTTCAGCACACTCACGTATAACTTTTATACCTAATCATATCTTTAACTGTAATAATTAATGTGTACAATAATACATAACACGGTAATGCAACCTTTTTTTAAAATAATCTATTTTAAATTAAATGTTTCACCGAAACCTAATTACTACGACACCTAGGGGGGTGGTTGTAATCAGCCCCTCACCCCCACCCTTGACACGCACCCATCTAGGAGAACCTAGCCTCCATGCATATAACTTAAACACAACCCTTACCCCCTAATGGCTTACCCCCGGGTCAGCACCGCTGACATACATACATACATACATACATACATACATACATACATACATACATACATACATAGATAAATACATACATACATACATACATACATACATACATACATACATACATACATACACACATACATACATACATACATACATACATACATACATACATACATACATACATACATACATACTTAGTCTGGTTAGTTAGAACCCCTGTTTACAAGTTATCACTCTTTTTCAAACAACATCAGCCTATTATTCACTTACATTGTATTTTCTTTTATTTACACATATATTTTCTGAACACAAGTGTCTAAAGATTATGACATTCTCCAAGAATCAAAATTATAGACACATTACATCAATATAACAAAAATAATCACACACACACACATTTGAATCCATCCTGTCTTCCTCAGAAAGGGGAAGTCAGACTTACAAGGTCGTAAATCTATTGACATTGACAGAAGCTTTCAGGTTTCCTCAGAAAGGGGAAGTCAGACAAAGTCGTAAATCAATACATACCCCAGCTTGACAGAAGTTTTCGACTTGCTGATTTGCTGAGCTCCTCCATTTCTCCCGCCTCCTAAAGCCACCCCTCAAGTCGTAAATCAATACTTACCAGGGTTCTGACAGAAGTTTTAGACTTCCTGATTCGCTGAGCTCATCCTCCTCCTTCTGTGACAGTCATAGCGAAGGGGGCTGTCACTGCGAGGGGTCCCAGTTTGACAGAGAGATATTCAGTCTACTTTGACAGTTCTATTTTGACAGCCAAACAGATCGGAAACACACAGGTTTCTACAATACATTTCTTTTTAAGAAAAACACAATTGTTTAAACAAACTCTTCCATGGGGCATTCTCCATGAAACTAAAATATAGACACATTGTATCACTAGGGAAACCCAAGAAAACACACACACACACAAATTTATTCTGAAACTTTATTTTGAAAAAATTCTGAAACCCTCCCCTTATAACCCCTCCCAAAACCGGATGTCCCTCCCCTCCGAAACCGGAAGTCCCGCCTCCTTGAACCCATCGACCAATCAGAAAGGGGGCGTGGCTACAAGAGTGATTACCAGAGTTTATACTAGAGTTTATACTAGAGTGTCTACTAGAGTGTCTACCAGAGTGTCTACTAGAGTGTCTACTAGAGTGTCTACAAGAGTGATTACCAGAGTGTCTACTAGAGTGTCTACTAGAGTGTCTACTAGCGTGTCTACTAGAGTGTCTACTAGAGTGTCTACTAGCGTGTCTACTAGAGTGTCTACTAGAGTATCTACTAGCGTGTCTACTAGAGTGATTACCAGAGTGACTACTAGAGTGTCTACAAGAGTGATTACCAGAGTGTCTACTAGAGTGATTACCAGAGTGTCTACTAGAGTGATTACCAGAGTGTCTACTAGAGTGATTACCAGAGTGATTACCAGAGTGTCTACTAGAGTGTCTACTAGAGTGTCTACTAGCGTGTCTACCAGAGTGTCTACTAAAGTGATTACCAGAGTGATTACCAGAGTGTATACTAGAGTGTATACTAGAGTGTATACTAGAGTGTCTACTAGAGTGTCTACTAGAGTGACTACTAGAGTGACTACTAGAGTGTCTACTAGAGTGACTACTAGAGTGATTACCAGAGTGTCTACCAGAGTGTCTACCAGAGTGTCTACAAGAGTGTCTACCAGAGTGTCTACCAGAGTGTCTACTAGAGTGTACTAGAGTGTCTACTATAGTGTCTACTAGAGTGTCTACCAGAGTGACTACTAGAGTGTCTACTAGAGTGACTACTAGAGTGTCTACTAGAGTGTCTACCAGAGTGTCTACTAGAGTGACTACTAGAGTGTCTACTAGAGTGTCTACTAGAGTGTCTACCAGAGTGACTACCAGAGTGACTACCAGAGTGTCTACCAGAGTGTCTACCAGAGTGTCTACCAGAGTGACTACCAGAGTGTCTACTAGAGTGTCTACTAGAGTGTCTACAAGAGTGATTATCAGAGTGACTACTAGAGTGTCTACTATTCCAGGGCATCCCTACATACGATAAAGACTTTTCTGGTCCTGTCTTTTTTGCTACAATGATGACAAAAGTGCTTGCTTTCAAAATAATGTTTATTTAAGAAACCGGGAAACACATTTGTGTGTATATGCAGGCTATATAATGCATTATTAACAGGTTTTTCAGGTCTAAATGGCTTAGTACTGTTGACATTACACTGCTTGTAGTAGTAAATCAAATAGCATATTCTTTAAATAAAATTACAGAAAATTATCACTAAAGTGCTATCTGTTGCAGCTGCACTGTTCTCCATAAAAATAGCATATTTGGATAAGTGTGACCATTTCACAGAAAAGGATCACCAAGTTACCATTTCTCAAAAAATATAAATAAATACAGAAAATAAGCACTCGTTCACTCATAGCGCTTTTAAACCGCCCGGGCTCCGGTTCAAGCTCCAGCTCCGTTCTGAACCCTCTGAACCATGGTGCTCTCTGGCGAACCACCCCGCGTTTACACCCATTTAAGCAGAACCAACATTCTACCGTCTCCGTCATCAACGGGGGCGTTACTCAGGTAAAAATAATGCGTGGAGAGCGAGCCTCAGCGCGAGAGGCCACACACAAAAGCACACACGCACACACACGCTGTATACGTTTGAAATGAATCGTTCCAGCAAAGTATGCTTCTATTATTCGAATGACTTGTTTTAATGGGTATCATGTAGTAAGTCCTACTGTAGAACATGACATAATAGCATGATATCTGATTTATTAACACTATGCCGTCCGAGAACGAGTAAATGCGTTGTGGACCAGAGCCACGAGTATATACGTGACGAGTTGTTATTGTTTTATTCCATATTTATAACGCTTCTTAGGTACCCGATCCACTACCAGCATCTTTTCACATATTTGATTTTCGAAACATGCAGTACCGGCCATACCCGCTTAGGGGCGCCATCGCTCCACTGCAGTATCATTATGTGAATTTAAAAAAAAATAAAAAAGTACAGTTCTGTGGGCGGATCATAGTTCCTTGATCCCAGCCGAACATCCTCTATCTTGGATCAGCTTGGCGAGTGGTTTTTTCAGCGTGGAATAATGGGATTTATGATTAGCCAATGTGCATATCGATCTACCAGAATCCGATGACTGGTGAGGAAATGCTGCCGGCGATCACATGGCCTGACGGTAGGATAATATTACCCCAAATTACAGCTGGATTGGACATTGTTTTATAACGTAACGTGATCGGTCAATGAAAATGCTATATTGAACGCACACTATTGCGGATCAATAATAGTAATCGGCGTTCCCCGCCGCCCCCATTTCATCCATAGATGCTCTGTAATAGTCCGGATGCTACGCAGTTTGTTTTATTTCATGCGTATATATACAGCAGAAATGGCGTTTGATATAACGGTGCCAACGTTTAGCCTATTATCTAGCTTCCTGCAGAAAAGCCTAGACGAAAAGTGCGTTATACCTTATATTCACGACGCTATAAAATGACAACCAACCGATGGATTTTTATTTTCTTTAAGCCATTATGAAGGCACGGTTTATGCACTCAAGTGACAATGAGAATGGACAGATAGCAATACTATAAATGATATATAAAGCTCTTAGAAAGTACATCGGTTTGTTTACTTTCTGCTGTCCTCTGAGGCCTAAATCGCCGGGCCACGCCGGTCGTCATAGTGTTAATGCCAAATAATGGACAATCCACTCTGGTGTCCCAAAAAGGACAATAACACCACCTTATGCATACTGCACCTTATGTGAATACTGTGATACTGTGAATACTGTATATTTCAGTTGGTTAGATAGTCAATTATATTGACTTATTTGTTTACACTGCTTGTGTTGTTTTTACTACCTGTGTACCCCCCCCCCCCCCCCATGCTGCTATGATGCCCCAAGGCAGGGGTGTACAGTGCGACATATATATCGCACGTGCTACAGCAACAGCGGTCTGTGCGATAGATGGATTTACTTCAATAGCACTGGTGCGATAGGGATTCGGTTCATATAGATACTCTTATTTTGAAAATCCTGTAGCGGGTCTCATTTCTGCCCACGCGCAGCTCCAGCTAGGCTCCGAAAGCTAGCAACGTTCAGGTGCATATGATACTCTTATTTTGAAAAAACTCTTGTGACAACTCGACGAGTCATATCCGCGCTTCTGCAAGCAGAGCAGCGCGTTGGTCGGTTGGTGCGCACTGCTGCGTTAACACAGCAGTGCGCCTACACGTCCCGAAATAAGTCTGTGGTGTTTTTTTTTTCTCGCAACGGGTCAAATGCATCTACATGCTTTGCACCGTCGCCATTCCTTTATGCGCACATCGCCCGAAATTAACGTTTATGTACCATTACAATCACTACAACGTTAGCAAGCTAACAAGCTAATCCTGATCAGAGGCAGAGCCAGCAGACAGTGTGGACTGGGGAAAGGGAAATGGGGGGGCACTCTCTCCCCTTCCCTGTGTGTGTGTGTGTGTGCGTGCGTTTGGAAAGACGATGAAGTCACTAGTCAGGACTCAGGACAGGAGTATATTATAGTAAACTGAGGATGGACAGATAATGTTGATATTCAAATAAACAAGTTTCGAGAGGAGTGGAAGTTTGAAGACAGACTAGACTACAATATGATGCGGGGGTGGTGAGTTGAAACAGTGTGTGTGAATGAATGAAAACTTTATTTAACAGATTGCAGAATGGGTACAATACAGTACGGCTCAATACACACAATTGTTAAGGGGATGCAGACCAGAGAAAGACGTTTGTCTTGTTTACATCAGGGTCCCCCATTGTGTGTGTGTGAGTGTGTGTCCCAACCGACCCCACTTCTATGTTTCAATAAATTATTTGCATTTAAAACTATTAACACTGACTCATTCCTTCAGTCCACTCAAAATTATGCTAATATTCCTTATGTTGTTTATGATATTAATTGAAAATAGCATATGAGAGTATCATAGTAATAATAACACATGGCGATATACTAAATGACAGCCAAACATGGCACTGCAACTAAATAACACAAATACAATAGGCACATTTGTGACTGTTACAAATATAACACGTTTTATACTTGTGCTACAAGATTTTGGCCTGTGCTACAAAACTATCAACCTCTGTAGCACCAGTGCTATGTGCAAAAAAAGTTAACGTACAGCCCTGCCCCAAGGGGATCCCCAAGGGGATCAATAAAGGAATATGTTATCTTATCAACCAGAGTGGATAAATGAATTAACGTTACAGAAAAAAAATAAGTATCCAAGAGATTCGAACTGGGGACCATATGGTCCACAGGCAGGGCACTAACCAGCTGAGCTAAACGAGCCGTCATGAATTGCTACTGACTAATCCATCATTTACACTTTTCAAGTGCCAATTGCGGTCGTCGTCCATTATTTGGAATTAATAAATCAGATATCATGCGTGTGTGCTTTTGTGTGTGCGCTCTCGCGCTGACTCGTTAAGCCTTTCCCTACGCATATTCATTTCTGGAGCATTTCTTTATCCACTCTGGTTGGATGGTGTATTGTACTCGCAAATCGCTTCCTGTTGAATGAATCGGTTGAGTGCAATGCCGACTCTCTACTTTCCCCGTCTTCACAGCCTAGAATATGACACAGACACGCCCACTGATGATGTCACGGTTCGCGAGGAAAAACCAACTATTTTCCGGTGCCAGCTGAGCAGCGATTTGTCACGTTCTGAACCAATTAATCCCGGTCTGAACGCGCCGGCCGGTGCAAGATTACATTCGGGAACCGGCTCCAGCAAGGAGCCTGGACGGTGTAAAAGGGCTATCTGTGGACATTTCTAGCTCAATGCGAGGTCTGCTGCTGCTGGCTAATAATACGGTCAATACATGGGGAGATCTTTGACAAGGCAACACGCATGTCATCCTCAAGGCTCAAAAGCCAGCTTCACACAGATATGTGGTGCTGAATGGTATCAACACCTCAACTGCTGCATCATGAGATACATGGTACTCAGCACCACACTCTGAAACGAGCTCTCCAGGTGGTATCAGATGAGATTTCAATGAGTTCTTCCAAGAGTTTGGATGGAGATGTGTCAGGAAGCTTTGTCTCAGTGTTGTCTGTAAAGTTTTTTTTAATCCAGAGTAATTTGGTGATTCTTTTCTGTGTTTTATTAAATAATGATTTTCAGATTTTGAGAAATGGTCAAACTTATCCAAATATGGTATTTTCATGGAAAACAGTGCAGCTGCAACAGGTAGCACTTTAGTGATAATTTTCTGTAATCCAAAAAGAATTTAAAGAATTTATTTATTATTATTATTATTATAATTTTTTAAATCTCAATGCACCCCTGGCAGCTCTCTGAGGCACCCTAGGGTGCCGCGGCACCCCTGTTGAGAACCGCTGCTCTGATGGCCACTCTGATGGCCACTCTAGTAGATACTCTAGTAAACACTCTGATGGCCACTCTAGTAGACACTCTAGTAAACACTCTGATGGCCACTCTGGTAATCACTCTTGTAGTCACTATAGTAGACACTCTGGTAGACACTCTGTTAGACACTCTGGTAGACACTCTGGTAGACACTCTAGTAGACACTCTGGTAGACACTATAGTAGACACTCTGTTAGACACTCTGGTAGACACTCTAGTAGACACTCTGGTAGACACTATAGTAGACACTCTGGTAGACACTCTAGTAGACACTCAGGTAGACACTCTGGTAGACACTCTGTTAGACACTCTGGTAAACACTATAGTAGACACTCTGGTAGACACTCTAGTACAGTGGTTCCCAACCTTTTTCCCCCCAGGGACCCCCAAACATCTCTGATGAAATTCGCGGACCCCCTCCTAATAAGATACCATAAAATACTTTTTTTGTTTTCATTTTAATAACAAACTGCTTATACACAGGCATATGCATCACAATTAGACCCACTATGCTTCTTTGACTTGTGCCTTCAATCAACAAATCTCATCTTGCACCATATGCATTTCAAAATGTTTGGCCAATATTCAAATGCTGTATTCATCCTCTCAAATCAGGCCCTAATGGTGAACGGTTTGCATTTATGGAACAAATCAATGCAACAAATTAAACTAAATATGAGACAGGAAATTCCAATCAGTAGCAGAGAGAATCTGTCCTAGCTGGGTTTAATACTTTTTTTTGTCATTTTAATAACAAACTGCTTATACACAGGCATATGCATCACAATTAGACCCACTATGCTTCTTTAACTTGTGCCTTCAATCAACAAATCTCATCTTGCACCATATGCATTTCAAAATGTTTGGCCAATATTCAAATCCTGTATTCATCCTCTCAAATCAGTCCCTAATGGTGAACGGTTTGCATTTATGGAACAAATCAATGCAACAAATTAAACTAAATATGAGACAGGAAATTCCAATCAAATCTAATCTTGCACCATATGTAGACACTCTGTTAGACACTCTGGTAGACACTATAGTAGACACTCTAGTAGACACTCTGGTAGACACTCTAGTAGACACTCTAGTAGACACTCTGGTAGACACTCTGGTAGACACTCTGTTAGACACTCTAGTAGACACTCTGGTAGACACTCTGGTAGACACTCTGTTAGACACTCTGGTAGACACTCTGTTAGACACTCTGGTAGACACTCTAGTAGACACTCTGTTAGACACTCTGGTAGACACTCTGTTAGACACTCTGGTAGACACTCTGTTAGACACTCTGGTAGACACTCTAGTAGACACTCTGGTAGACACTCTGTTAGACACTCTGGTAGACATCTGGTAGGGCTGGACAGTATGGTCTAACATTTATATCACGGTATAATTTGAAGCATAGACGGTAACGGTATATATCACGGTATATTCATCTTAAAATGTCTATATAAATGCTTCTGAAGGGGTAAAACACTGGCAGCTATTACTGTACTCTTGTATTACTAGGACATATTTCACATAGTACAGAGGTATTTTAAGTACATTTATTGTGCAAAACTGCAATAGAAAAATGCAAAACCTTTCTCAAGTTACTTCCATCTCTAAAAAACACTTTTTTTCATGAAATACAATTAAATCAAGCAGCACAAAGTGAAAATAAAAATGAATGCAGGACAGAGGGTTTCTTTCCCTCAAACAACTCAAACACAATAAAACTCCAACATAACTTAACTTTAGTGTACATGTTTGACAATGTAGAGAGAGAGCGAGAGAGCGTGATGTAATAGGTTTGAGTTTGATGTTTGAGCGTCCTAAGTTGCCGTAGTTGATGATGTCACACCAGGATATCATTGTCAACACACAGAGTTGGAAACGAGCAGCCCGATGGATAAAGCGATATAAAGAAACGAATAGCCAATAAATGTGAAGTTATCTTTGAACCTCTGTTGTCAAGCCTCGTCAATATACCCCCCCCCCCCCCCCTCTGGTAGACACTCTGGTGGACACAGTGGCTCAGGAGGTCAAGCACTCTGAAGGTTACCGGCTCCACCATCGGTGTGTGAATGGGTGAATGTGAGGCATAAGTTGTAAAGCTCTTTATAAATATAATAATACGATTTACTCTACTAGTAACCCTGGATAGACTTGATTGACACTCACTGACACACATGTACAGATTTCAGTGAATTGGCCCAATCAGTGATCCAAACATAAACAACCATAATTACCATCAAAAATATGAGATGAACGAGAATAATGGAGACACGTTTTCTAGCTGATTGACTGGAGTATAACAGATCTATAATCTGATTTACAATGGGTTATCAAAGTGTCCAAATAGAGTATAACAGATCTATAATCTGATTTACAATGGCTTATCAAAGTGTCCAAATAGAGTATAACAGATCTAGAATCTGATTTACAATGGGTTAACAAAGTGTCCAAATAGAGTATAACAGATCTAGAATCCGATTTACAATGGGTTAACAAAGTGTCCAAATAGCGTATTTTCCATCTGCAGATCAAACGTCTTTGAGAATGTGAATATACCCCCAAACCAATATGGTCAAACAACAAATCACAGATTGTTATTTTTTTTGTGACCAGCTTTCTCAGAAATATGGAGTTCATATATGCGGAGAGGGAGGCGAGTACGAGACCTTCACCCTCGACTGCCCGCTCTTCAAGAAGAAGATCATCATGTGAGTACAGCGCCATATGTTTCGTTTTGTCTCGGAACAGAGTTCCCGTCTTATCGGCGTCTGGCTGGATTAACTACAGAGGGGCCGGGCTTGTTACGTTTTGCGTCTGCGAAGTGAACTCTCCCAAACGGTTTGTTTTGCTCCTCTGTGCAGCGATGCGGTGGAGACGGTGATCCACTCGCCAGACGCCTTCGCTCCGGTCGGCTACCTGCGCTTCACCGAGATGCATGCGGCTGACAAAGACGCCGTGAGTCGAAAGAAGCTCAGAAGGAGTGAACTGTTGATGCTGTTCAATGTTGAATCGATACGTTTTTGTGGCAAAAGTTAGAGCTGCCGCTTTTTGGGGGGAGCGATTATATTAAAGTCACTCTGAGGGCAAAACAAGTGCCCTTCGGTGCCTGATAACTTTGTGGATGTGAAGGGGGGGTGGGGGGGGGCACTGTAGGGCAGTGGGTTATCAACCTCCAGAGGGTCTCTCTCTCTCTCACACACACTCGTGCTCTCGGTCTCCCCCCTCCATCCCTAACTCTCTCTCTCTCCTCTAGCCCCACATGGCCTACTTTGACGTCCGCAATATTCACTGCTGCCTGAAACTAGGCCCAGCTTAATAAACATGTCTGCTCACATTAAGGCACTTTGCATTCAGGTAGCTGGCTAAGCGGACGCAGGCGGGGGTTTGGGGGGCGGGGGGGGGGGGATGCGTTGGGCTTGTAGAGGGAACAGTGATGGAATATTAGAAGCGGCTGAGCGGCGGTCCAGCGACAGAGAGATGGCGGCGCTTTAAACACCCCATTCTCATCCTAGGATGGTGTGCATTCCCTCTGAGATAACCGGGGTGTCGCGGGGGGAAGCCTTGGTTATCTGCGGGTTAATAGCGCTGGTTAAAAGTGTCTGTTGTAGTAAGATATCCACTAGTTGATAGTGGGGTTTCCTGGCTGTGTTGTGGTTGCAGAGTTGCCTGCTGTAAAAACGTCACATTGAGGGACCAGCCTGCTGGATACGCCATGTGTGTTTATGTGTATTTGTTCCTCTCAATGTCATGTTTGTATTTGTGTTTGTCTGTGTATGTGTCTGTCTGTCTGTGTATCTGCGTTATCCTGATGGGGGGGGGGGGGGGGGGGGCGTTCTTGGCGGGGGTTTGGGTTGTTATGGACAGAAAACATTCCCCGCAACCTCAGTGACCCTCCAGCCTCCCTCCCTCCAGCTATATATTTTCAACCCCCCCCCACACACCCCTGTAGCCCCCTCGCAGGTCGCTCGGGGAAGAGCAGGGAGATCCGGGGCCTGTGTGTGAGAGAGAGAAGGGGGGGACCAGGGGAGAACCCGCCCCGGCGCAGCAGTCTGAAGCTCTTCTCGTCAGCCTGACAGATCGGCGCTGACACCAGCACTAGAGGAAATGGCATCGGGGCTCAGGGGGTGGGGACAGACCGCCATCATTTGCCCTCCGTTAACGCTAGTCAAGCTATTTTTCCCCCCGTGCTGGCTAGGAGAGAGGGGGCTGAAGTATAATTAATTTGATTATCATATGGCCTAATGCAGCTGACAGCGGAGGAGCGTGGGGGGGGGGGTTGAGGGAAAATGAAATATGTATTTTAATGTATGACGCCTCAGCAGGATTTGGCAGGTAATATGCATGCCTTAGAGAATGCTAATGATTTGTTATTTAAAGACGAAGAACCACGCTGAGGCAACATATAAATAAACAGATAAATAAAACCGTCTCTTTTTCAAGAATAAATAAAGGTTTGAAATGAAAATATAAAACCCCTGTCTCCCCTGAAACCCAAAAACACGTCTCTCAAACGCAGCCAGTCGTGACTTCTGACTGACAGCCGGCATGATTGAATCTACAGTATCAGAAAAATACCAGTGCCGCCCCTTTCCATATTCGCCTAATTCATGAATATGTTAGCATGTTGTTTCATATTCATTCACCTTGAAGTTATTTGTGTCTCTGGGCCTTCGTCGTGAGAGACACACACACACACACACACACGCACGCACACACACACACACACTGATAGTTATGCTGCGTCTCTCCGTCTGGTTCCTCGGACGTGTTCTGTGGTGTTGGGTCTGATGTATTCCCTCTGGTGCCTTTATTGCAGCCTGCAGTGGCAGGAGCGTTGCCCCGTGGTAGTTGTTCTTGCCAGAACGCCATTGACGAGATGACTGAGGAGGCGGAATATGCTGATCAAGCTCCAGACAACCAGCTAGAATTTACATCAAATTGCGACCTTAGTTGTCAGCCGCACTATGGTGAGAAGTGTTTGTTGTGTGTTGAGATGTGTATGTATATAAATATATATATGTGTGTGTGTGTGTGTGTGTGTGTGTGTGTGTGTGTGTGTGTGTGTGTGTGTGTGTGTGTGTGTGTGTGTGTGTGTGTGTGTGTGTGTGTGTGTGTGTGTGTGTGTGTGTGTGTGTGTGTGCATGCAGGCGTACGTGCATGTGTGTTTCATGGGTATGTTGAGTTATTTGTGTGTGTGTGTGTGTGTGTGTGATGTATGTCTCCCTGTATCCGTGTCATGCAGTCAGTGTCGTGACGCCAGATCTCTTGAATGATTGTTTGACAAGGCCATTTCACTCCGACAACATATTTACGACAGCCTTCTTTGAATTCCTTTCCCCTTTTTCGCTCTGCGGTCCGTTCATGCATGAATTAGCTCACATCATGCATGAATTAGCGCTCGCTGCGGCCCGTAGACGCCGTTCTGTTACAGCGGGGAGGAGTGTAGTAAACCTTTTTCCTTTTTTATGTTCAGGAAGTCTAAATCCAGACGTTGAACTAGTAGTCTGTAGTCTTTTTCCCAATTCTTTCCCTTAAAGCTGATTCCTCTTGTTGTCGTCCCCCCCCCCTTCTTCCCCTCTCAGTGGCCCCTCCTTCCTGCTCTCCCAGAAGCACTAGGGGCTATCAGTGGATCTCCGGCATCAATGGGCATCAGAGCTCAGACCATGGGATCCATGGCCAAACCACGGCAGCTTTCACTCTGCTGCGAGGTACGGTACGAGAGAGGGAGAGAGAGAGAGAGAGATGGAGAGAGATGGAGAAAGAGAGAGAGATGGAGAGAGAGAGAGAGAAAGAGAGAGAGATACACGCTACACGGAACAAACTGGCATTACCAGACCTCAGATAACTCCCTTAAACATCTCAGAGCTCAGAGAAACACACGGTACTACTAGAAAATTCTATTTGGCCTCTCTCTCTCAAATCACAGAACCAAACGCTGCGCAGTAACACACACACACACACACACACACACACACACACACACACACACACACACACACACCCACACACCCTCTAACCCTAAATAATCCATGTTCTCTTCGATCAGATAAGAATTAGAGCTTTTACATGATCTGAAGGAGAAGGCTGGGGATTCCTTTGTCCAGAGGAGATATGAGATAGTGAGTGGAAACACACCCACTGTAGCACCGCTGCTAGCGTTATAAACCCCAAACAAAACAAACAGGGTCAACTTATTTGTCTCATAGGTAGGGATGCCCCGATCACATTTTTTGCCACCGATACCGATCACCGATCGTCGTGAGCCATATCGGCCGATACCGATCCGATACCGATCGTTTTTGATTAAAAAAAATAAAAAAATAATTTTATATAATTTTTTTTAATTTTTTTTTATAAAATATATATATTATATAATTAGACTTGTACTTGTATTATCTGCGAGACATCGCCACCACGCAACAAGCTCCACTGTCTGTGTGTACTCGAGTAGCCTCCAGCTACGGCCAGGATTCTCCGGAGCTGTAGCTGGACCCTATACTCGAGTAGCCTCAAGCTACGGCCAGGATTCTCCTGCGCTGCAGCTGGACCCTATTGGTATAACGTTACTGTGCTTTGGTCATATCACATTCAACATGACCTCAGCTCGAATACGCGTTGAATCAGTGTTATAAGACATTGATATCAGGAGCTATCTGTAGCTACTGCTAGCCGGATATATAACGTTAATACAACTATTTAGTTCAATGGGACATTTCGTTTTGAACAGTGAACTAACTTGCGCTAACGTGAGCTAACAGAGAGTATCATACACGTCTCTACTAGACTATTGCTGGAGCATTTGTTGATATCAGGAGCTATCAGTAGCTAGCCGGCTAGATACCGTTCGGTTAGACAATGCCTCATCATGTATTAAACTAAAAGTGAATAGTTGACTGGGTCATTTTGTAACGGTAGCTAACGTTAGCTCAGGGAGACGCCGTCCTCCCGTCCCACTAGACTAGACTAGACTAGACCCGTGTTTACATACGTGCAGGAGGGGCTGGAGGGAGGAGCAGACGCCGCACCACCCGGTGTCTGAGACAGAACTCAGCGAGTGAGATCGGTTTTGACGATCGGCGAAAATAAAGCATTATCACCGATCACCGATCGCATATTTATACTGATTATCGGCCGATAACGATCGGGGCATCCCTACTCATAGGTGCCTCCATCTTTCTACTTGTTGTGTGGGTAGAAGGTGGGTAAACACTGTTGAAGAGGTGGAGGAATTTATTTGTTCTTTATAAAAAGAAAATGCTCCTTTTATAGTTCAGAGGTGATGCCCTGAGTCAGAGACTCTGTCCGTCATTGGAAGGGCAAAGCAGACGCGCCACCACCACACAAAGACA